>NW_016807378.1:1723251-1734254 GCF_001698545.2 Rhinopithecus bieti | reverse complement strand
ATATACCCAAAGGATTATAAATCATGCTGCTATAAAGACACATGCACACGTATGTTTATTGCGGCACTATTCAGAATAGCAAAGACTTGGAATCAACCCAAATGTCCATCAGTGACAGACCGGATTAAGAAAATGTGGCACATATACACCATGGAATACTATGCAGCCATAAAAAAGGATGAGCTCGTGTCCTTTGTAGGGACATGGATGCAGCTGGAAACCACCATTCTCAGCAAACTATTGCAAGAACAGAAAACCAAACACTGCATGTTCTCACTCATAGGTGGGAATTGAACAATGAGATCACTTGGACACAGGAAGGGGAACATCACACACCGGGGTCTATTGTGGGGAGGCGGGAGGAGGCAGGGATAGCATTAGGAGATATACCTAATGTAAATGACGAGTTAATGGGTGCAGCACACCAACATGGCACATGTATACATATGTAACAAACCTGCACGTTGCGCACATGTACCCTAGAACTTAAAGTATAAAAAAAAAAAAAAAGACTTTGAGAAAATCTCAAGAAAGACACACACACACACACACACACACACACACACACACACACAAAGATTCTGGATGTACCCAAAGAGTAATAGGAAATCATCTAAGTAAAATGGTGATATTGAGGCTGCTGCAATGAAGACCAGATTGGAAGGATGCGAGAGTGGAGGCATGGAGGCCTGCTAGGTGACTCTTGCAATAATTCAGACAAGAGATGTTAATGACATGGATTAGGGAAGTGGGGTGACTAGACCAATGAGGCAGAAAACTATCGGGACTCAATGATTGATTCCATGTAACAAGAGAAAGGGAGAAGGCCATGTTAAAGGTGACACTCATGTTACCGATAGAGACAGAAGACAGCCAAGGGTCCCCAGCAAAACCCCAGTTTCAAGCCTAAAAAAGCCTGACGTCTGAAAAACCAGACTGCTGGTCCCAGATGAAGCCCACACTTTCCCAACTGGTTCTCTCTGAATAATGCCCACCTGCACACTGGGGAAGGGGGTGGGGCCTCAGCAAGTTTGTGCCTTAGGCAGCAGAGGAGCCTGCTCTCTTCAGTTCAAGTGGCGACCTGGGAATCAATCTGTGAGGTGGAGGGCCTATTAGCAGGACTCCATCTCACTTGCTGAGTTGTTTTTTTTTCTATTTTTCCTTTTTGTTCAATAAAGCCCTGCTTTACTTGCCCTTAAATGCATCCACATGCCTAAATTTCCCTGGTAGTGTGACAAGAACCTAAGTTTTAGCTGAACTAAGGAATAAAGTTCTACAACATTACTGGAATGAAAAACAGGGTGAATGATGGTGCCATTTACTGAGATCAGAGTACTAGGGGGGAGCATGTTTTAGGGGTGATCTTTAGTTCAACTTTAGACACATTGGGTTTTCTAGTTGTGGTGGTTGTGTTTTAATTCGGTTTCATCTGAGAATGCCGAGTATGCCTATGGAATTGAGAAAGTAGTTGGGTATGGAGGTCCCTTGATTAATGAGAGGATTGGGTTTTGGAGTCAACCTATTGGCAACTGAAGGCACAGTGGACAGAGAGAGGCAACCTGCCTATCCCTGAAGCATAGTGGAGAATAGATGGTACACAGGCTTTGGAATGGCACTCATTGGTTTTTTGTTTCCTTTTAACCACCAGCCATGTGACCCTGGTCAATTTGCTTAATTAATCTGAGCATAAGACTCCTTATTATTTGGAAATAATGATTCCTACATCACTGAATTATCATGAGAATTATACTATATTACAATTAACAGTTCAAAAGACTCTCATCTATGTACTGTATGTAAGGATATTTCAGACAAACACTATATCATATAAGCTTGGTGTGAAATTGCTATGATCTGAATGTTTGTGTTCCCTTAAAAGTGACATACTGAAATCCTAACCCCTGAGGTGATGATGGTATTGGGAGGTGGGGCCTTTGGGAGATGATTAAGTCATGAGGGCAAAGCCCTTATGAATGGGACTAGTGCCCTTATAAAAGAAACCCCAGAGAGATCCCTCACCCCTTCCACATGTGAGGTTGCAGTGAGAAGGCAGCTGTCTATGAGGAAACTGGCCCTCACCGGAACCCAACCATGCTCGCACCTTGATCTAGGACTTCCCAGCCTCCAGAACTGTAAGCAATATAGTTCTGCTGTTTATAGCCACTCAGTCTATAGTATTTTGTTATAGCAGCCCAAATGGACTAAGGCAGAAGTCTAATATCAAAATAATTTATCTGAACAAAATAAATCCAAAGCACTTATCATAGCAAAGAGACAGTATAGCATAGGTTTATGCAGATATTTTAGACATAGACAACCCTGGGTTCAAGCCTGGGCTTATCACTTCCTGGCTGCATGACTTTGGAAAATTATTTACTGGGTTTCCTTTTCTGAAAAATTGAGAGAATAATAGAATTCATCCCATGGGATGGTTGTATGGATTAAATAAAATGTGGAAAGTACCTTGACTTAAAAGTTTCAAAAATGCTAATTTTTGTTATTGTACAAAATATAGCGTCGGGCACACAGTGAGCATTCATTACATGTCTGTTTCCCTACCTCCTCCTCACCACTCCTCCAACCTCCCCAGATTCATCTGCACACATTTTTAGGTGCACAGGCCTTACTCATAAAGGAACTAGAGCTCTCTAAGTTCTAATTCCTTACAACACTTTCAGCTCAGCCCCCTCCACAGCAATCTATTCTCCCCCTTCATTCAACAAACCCAACAGACAATATAGGACATTGTCATGTTGTAAGCAAGTACCAGCTCCTCTCCCTCACTGGGAATGGAAGAGACAGAGGCTCTAGGCCATATGCTCACAGCATCAGCTGTGTTTCCATGACGACAAGCCCAGCACAACTAGATGTTTCAGCAGACAGGAGCTGTGACACCCTGCTCTCCGCAGAATGTAGCTGACTGGCTATTGTTATTTCCTTGCACTTATCTAAGGACTAAAGCAGGCTGGATGTGGCTCTGAGGGGTGGGGAAGTTTGTGTTTGCAAGAGTAGGAAATTGAATTTGGGAATGCAGTTGGCTGTTCATTGTGGCAGTTAACTGTTTTGACTATAATAGTTAAAAGAAGCCCAAAAACAAAACAAAAATTCCATTCTAAGTGCCACAACAGAGGAAGATACTTATTGCTATGTGAACAATAGGAGGATTTGGACCTAATGCTTCCTAAGGGAGTCATAGAAGACTTCATCTTTATAAAATCTTGGTATTTTCTCTATCTTTAAAGAGAAACATCCTATAAATGTGTTAATTAGGGTACTTTCAGCTCCAAGTAACAGGAAACCCAACTAAAACAGCTTAAATAATTAGAACAGTGAATATCTCATGCTCCAGAAAACCTGGAGGTGAGCCATTCTGGGGCTGGCTAATTCAGTGGCTTAGGGATAGCAGCAGCACCCAAATATTTTCTATCTTTCTGCTCTTTTGTCCTTGTTATGTCTGCAGTGTCTTTCCTCACAGTTAAGAGATGGTCAAAGCACTTCCAGGTGTTACAAGCAGATGTTTCATATCCAAAGAAGAAAGGCATTTGCTCCTGTGCATTGCTTTTTAGTAGTGAGGAAAACCTCTCCCAATTACCCACCTGCAGACTTTCTATCAGGTCCCATTGATCACAGCGAGGGCCCAGGGTCATGCCTTCATAGTGGATTCAGGATCAAGCATTTGGGTTTTCTCCTGAGGGAAATGGAGAGTCATTAGAGGATTTTCAACCAGGTGATAGAGTCAGACCTTTTTAGTGGTTGTCTGTTTTGTAGAGACAATGTCTCACTACGTTGCCCAGGCTGGTCTCAAACTCCTGGGTTCAAGCAATTCTGTTACCTTGGCCTCCCTAAGTTCTGGGATATACAGGTGTGAGCCACCTCACCCAGCTTAGATTTATGTTTTCGATAGATCACTTAGAGAGTAATACGGAAGATGGACTAGAGGGAGGGAAAGATGAGAAGCAGGAACACCTGTTAGCAAACTGCTGCAAAATCCATATGAGAAATGATGAGACCTGAACCAAAGTAATGATGATGGGAATTTGGCGTAGGAATTAGGCAAGACAGAGCTATTTGGAGATGGTAAATTTGCATTGGCAGTAGATGCAGGGATTGTCTAGAAGTCTTGCCACCAACTGAACTGAAGAACATCACAGGATCGAATTTGAAGGAGCTGATGATTAGCTCAATTGTGTAAATATTGAATTTGGAGACCATGGTGTTTCCAGGTGGTAGGACAAGATAAAGGCTGGAATTGAGAAAGGGATATGGAGCTGAGAGATGTCTGCATGGGAGGGATTGGTTAAAGCCAAAGGAATGGATGAAGTCACCCAAAGCAAGAAGGGAAGGGTGCCAAGAACAGAACTCTGGGGGCACAGCATTTAAGGAATGGACTGTGGATGAGAATTCCATGAAAAAGGTGAACTCAGAGTAATCAGAAAGATAGAAAGAGAACCAGGAGGGGGTTGTATTACAGAAGCCAAAGGACAAAGATTTCCAAAGAGTGTTAAATACCACAGAAGGGCAAGGGAGACAGGCATTGACTTCAGCTTTAATGACTTTGATGTGAGCAGTAAAGGCA
The DNA here is from genome assembly GCF_001698545.2 of Rhinopithecus bieti. Lineage (NCBI taxonomy): Eukaryota > Metazoa > Chordata > Mammalia > Primates > Cercopithecidae > Rhinopithecus > Rhinopithecus bieti. The sequence goes on along the minus strand of NW_016807378.1, from coordinate 1,729,678 downwards.
GCAGATGCAGACAACTCTTTCTAGAAGTCTGGCTGTGATGGGGAGTAGAGAGATGATATAATAACTGAGGCGGGTGAGGGAGAATTTTACAATGTAGAATGAAGCTTGGACATGTTTGCACGCTGAAGGAAGGAGCCCAGGGCCTGGGAGATACCATAGTCCTGTCTGACCTATAGACATAGGCCAGTTTTGAAGCAAAACTCCAAAAGTTGAGTTCTCTCCTCCCTGTGGGCCACTCCAGAGGATCCCTTGGGCTGGCTCCTCAACAGGGGGTCACCAGGTATCCCTCAGCCTCTGCTGTTATGATGACACACTCATCCAGATGCCCTTATTATTATTAGAAAACACAAGGGAATCAATCCTAGTCTCAATTTAGTACTGGCTTTCTGGAAATTATGCAAAATACTGGCTGTCTCCCAGATCACTTATTAGTGTCTTGGGGTGGTAATTTCATGGAAATGACTGTGAGGCACAGATGAGCCGTCTAGCAGACAGCCATTTACATTCCAGGGATCTGTCTTCTGTATCTTCCCTATCCCCTTTGGGGCTGGTCCCACTGTCCCCAGGTCAGGTTCTCAGGGAGCTGTACCCTCACCTTCCCTACTTCCTTCAGACTCAGAGCTTCCTTTGCCCGGCCAGTCACTCACTGTCCATCTCTTGGTGGCATAATTGTAACCAGAAGCAAAGAGTAGGGTATGCACCTTGGTGAGGTCAGGGATGTGTAACTTGAAGGAGATCCAGGAAAAGCTGTCAACACGGCACAGATCCCAACATGCAGCCCTGGGACAGGTAGCCCTTACCCACAGAGCCCTGGTAGGACACATATTGAGGTGTTTGTGTGTGTATATATATATGTGTGTGTGTGTGTGTGTGTGTATATGTGTGTGTGTGTATATATATATGTGTGTGTGTATATATATATGTGTGTGTGTGTGTGTATATATATATGTGTGTGTGTATATATATATATTTGAGACAGGGTCTTACTTTCTCTGTCAGGATGGAGTGCAGTGGCGTGATCTCAGCACACTGCAACCTCTGCTTCCCGGGTTCAAGCAATTCTTCCACCTCAGCCTCCAGAGTAGCTGGGACAACAGGTGCTCGCCACCACGCCCAGCTAACTTTTGTATTTTTTTGGTAGAGACAGGGGTTCACGATGTTGATGTTGGCCAGGCTGTTCTCAAACTCCTGACCTCAAGTGATCCACCTGCCTTAGCCTCCCAAAGTGCTGGGATTACAGGCATGAACCACCACACTGGCCACGGTATATGTTTTCCCTTTTTTTCCTTTTGTGAGACGGAGTCTTGCTCTTTCGCCAAGGCACCATCTCAGCTCACTGCAACCTCTACCTCCCAGGTTCAAGCGATTCTTCTGCCTCAGCCTCCCACGTAGCTGGGATTACAGGTGTGCGCCACTGCACCTGGCAAATTTTTGTATTTTTAGTAGAGACAGGGTTTCACCAATATTGGCCAGGCTGGTCTCAAACTCCTGACCTTGTGATCCACCCACCTCAGCCTCCCAAAGTGCTGGGATTACAGGCATGAACCACCGTGCCCAGCTGCAGTATGTTTTCTAAGGGAAACCTTTACAGAAACTACCTGCCTCACCCCCAAAGTTTACTCCCAGAAGCCGTGTTTCTGCTGCATCTTCCTATTCCTCATCCCCATCTTGGGCTATGAGGTCCAGGGTAGACATTCTGTGGCTTCAATCACTTAGCATAATGTTTTAAGATTCATTCATGTTGTAGTATGTGTTCATACTTCATTCCTCTTGATTGACAAATAACATTCCTATGTATGGATGTGCCATATCAGTTCATGGACATTTGGATTGTTTCAATATTTTGGCTTTTCTGAATAATGTTGCTATGAATATTTGTGTACAAGGTTTTGTGTGAATGTATGTTTTCATTTTTGGGGAGATGAAATTGCTAGGTTATATAAGTATGCATATTGTGTAATTGTTTAAACATGACGTTTAATTGTTAACTGCCAGACTGTTTTCCAAAGCAGCAGCACCAGTTCACATTCCCACCAGCAGTGTATGGGAGTTTCTCTACATCCTTCTCAACACTTATTGTTTGTCTTTTTCATTAGAACCATACTGGGGGGTATGAAGTGAAATCTCATTGTGGTTTTGATTTCCATTTTTCTAATGGCTAATAATGTTGAGCATTTGTTTGTGTGTTTACTGGCCATTTGCATATCTTCACTGGGGAAATGTCTATTTGTATCCTTAGCTCATTTTTAAATTAGGTTGCCTTTTAATTACTGATTTCTAAGAGTTCTTTGTATATTTTAGGTACAAGTCCCTTATCAGATATATGATTTGCAAAACTTCTCATTCTGTGGGTTGTCTTTTCATGTTCCTGATGATAACCTTTGAAGCACAAAAGTTTTAAGTTTAGATAAAATCCAGTCTATTTTTTCTTTCACTCATGCTTTTTTTTTTTTTTTTTTTTTTTTTTGACATAGGCTCTCACTCTGTCATCCAGGCTAGAGTGCAGTGGTGTCATCTCAGCTCACTGCAACCTCCACCTCCCGGGTTCAAGCAATTCCTGTGCCTCAGCCTCCTGAATAACTGGGACTACAGGTGTGCGACACCACACCCAGCTAATTTTTGTATTTTTAGTAGAGACGGGGTTTCACCATGTTGGCCAGACTGGCCTCATGGTGATCTGCCTGCCTCTGTCTCCCAAAGCACTGGGGTTACAGGCGTAAGCCACTGCACCAAGCCTCATACTTTTTTTGTATCCAAGGAGGCTTTGTCTAAACCAAAGTTGTTTTTTGTTTGTTTTTGTTTTTGTTTTGTTTTGTTTGAGATGGAGTCTTGCTCTGTCGCTTAGGCTGGAGCACAGTGGTGTGATCTTGGCTCACTGCAAATTCCGCCTCCCAGGTTCAAGAAATTCTCCTGCCTCATCCTCCCAAGTAGCTGGGATTACAGGCGCGTGCCATCATAACCGGCTAATTTTTGTATTTTTAGTAGAGACGGGGTTTCACCATGTTGGCAGGCTGGTCTGGAACTCCTGGCCTCAAGTGATCCACCTGCCTCGGCCTCCCAAGGTGCTGAGATTACAGGTGTGAGCCACTGTGCCTGGCCCTAACCCAAAGTCTTGAAGCTTTACACCTGTGTTCTTTTCCCAGCGCTTTTTAGTTGCAACTCTTACACTTCATTGATGATCCGTTTGGAGTTAAAACTTAAATTCAGTATAAATCTGACCCTCATCACATACACACCACTCCTCATCCCAGGTTTAGGTTTCGCCCTGATTGCTTAGAGCAGAAGTAGAGGAATAAAATGTAGCCATAAGTCATCCCCTGTCCTTAATAGGGGGAAGGCTTCTCCCTCACCGTTATGTTTCCTTTCAAATAAGAGAGCTCAATTATCGTGACACTTTCCGTTAACTTACCCTGTCCACAAGTGGAGTGACTTACTTGATTCATAAAAGTGAGAGTAAGCTGGGCATGGTTGATTCAGTGCCTTCTTTTAAATTTCTTTTCTAGCCAAGCACAGTGGCTTATACCTGTAATCCCAGCACTTTGGGAGGCTGAGGTGGGTAGATCACTTGAGGCCAGGAATTTGAGACCAGCCTGGCCAACACAGTGAAACCCCATCTCTACTAAAAATACAAAGAATTAGCTGGGTGTGGTGGCACGCGCCTGTAATCCCAGCTACTGGGGAGGCTGAGGCACGAGAATTGCTTGAACCTGGGAGGTGGAGGCTACAGTAAGCAGAGACTGTGCCACTGCACTCCAGACTGGGCAAGAGAGTGAGACTCTGCCTCAAAAAATTATAATAATAATAAATAAATTTCTTTTCTTTTGTGTTCTTAGGCTAGAGCCTGCCTGCAGGGAGAAGGAGTTCTCTTCTGCTCCTTGTTTTAAGTCTCATCTGGGCAGGGTCCCATGTCTGGAGGCTGCTGGGGACCATGCTACTTCCACTGGATGGTGAGTCTGCCTAATTCAGGGATTCATTAGCTCACTTATTTGGCTCCTCTCTAAACTATATGCCTCAATTTGGCCTTTATTACCAAAAGGTGAGTTTTGTCACCATCTATCTGGTTTTGTCACCATCTCTATCTGGTTTCTCAATTTGTTTAGAACTCAGGCAGATGAGAACAGCACTGTGAGTGGGCCACATCAGAGACTCTAACACCTTCTTTCCTGACTTAAAAGGAAAGGAACTATTCCTAGTTCCTCTAGTATATGGAGGTGGGGAAGAAGGAAAGGGCCATTTCCCTCAAATTTTCTTCTCTCTTGCTCAGTTAGACCCTGGAGATAGTTCAGTAATCTATTGCCTAAGCAGATATCCACATGGGAAATAGAATTGCAGTCTCATCTTCTTGCAGGCAACTCTAATCCCTACAAATGCTTCCTTTGGGGCCCAGTGTGGTGGCTCACACCTGTAATCCAGGTGGTTTGGGAGGCTGAGACGGGAGAATCACTTGAGGCCAGGAATTCAACACCATCCTGGGCCAACATAGTGAGACCCTGTCTCCACAAAATAAATACATACATACATACATACAATCAGCCAAGCATTGCGGCGTATGCCTATAGTCCTAGCCACTTGAGAGACTGAGGTGGGAACATTGCCAGAGCCCAGGAGTTTGAGGTTACTATGATCACACCACTGCGCTTCAGCCTGGACAACAGAGAGAGATCCTGTCTCTTAAAAAGTAAAAAAAATAAGTCTGGGCGCAGTGGCTCACGCCTGTAATCCCAGCACTTTGGGAGGCCAAGGTGGGTGGATCATGAGGTCAGGAGTTTGAGACCAGCCTGACCAACATGGTAAAACCCTGTCTCTACTAAAAATACAAAAAATTAGCTGGGCATGGTGACACACACCTGTAATCCCAAATACTCAGGAGGCTGAGGCAGGAGAATCACTTGAACCCAGGAGGCGGAGGTTACAGTGAGCTGAGATCGCACCACTACACTCCAGCCTGGACGACAAAGCACGACTCCATCTCAAAAAATTAAATAAATAAATAATAATACTAGTCATAGCAATTCCTTTGGAGCCCCTCCCTCCTTTCCTCATACAAGGCTTCAGTTAGAGAAGAAAACACCCACTTACCATGAACAAACGCTGCAGTCTCCACAAGTCCCACTACCCTCAAGAAATCTCCCCTGCCTTCTCTTTTCTATATCTTAATATAATTCAGAAGGTAGGGGGTGATGGTGGAGGGGTGGTGGTTGATAGGAGCAGAACCAATTGTGCATCCTGTTTGTAAGCCCAGGGGAAGATTAAAGGGCGAAGGGTTCTACACTTCAAATGTAAGCTGTTCTCTTTAGGTGAGATATTTTGTTTTGTTTTGTTTTGTTTTCTATGGCCATGGGCTTTAGTGTCAATTGTAGGGCAACAGGAAAAGAGCCACCAACATCCTGTTCAAAAGTAACCCCCCATGCTGGGTGCGGTGGCTCATGCCTGTAATCCTAGTACTTTGGGAGGCTGAGGCGGGTGGGTCGCTTGAATCCAGGAGTTCGAGACCAGCTTGGCCAACATGGCAAAACCTCATCTCTACTAAAAATACAAAAATTGGCCGGGCGTGGTAGTGCGTGCCTGTAGTCCTAGCTACTCAGGGTGGTGAGGCAAGAGGATCGCTTGAGCCCAGGAGGTTAAGGCTGTAGTGAACCCCGATTGTTCCACTGCACTCTAGCCTGGGTGACAGAGTGAGAACCTGTCTCAAAAAAAAGAAAAAAAAAAGTTACCCCTACTTTTGACCAAAAATTTAAAAATATTATAAATATAGATGTAATAGAGGAATTGCAAAGCCCCCATAACCCCACTTCCCTGGATAAAAGGGAACAGTGTTAGCAGTTGGATATATATTCCTCCAGACTTTTTTTTTTCAATGCATGTATTAACTTTAAGAAAAGGATGAGTTCATAATGTATATGCAATTTTGTAACTTCCTTTTTTCAATAAAAAATATCCTAGGCATCCATAAGATTTCTTGCTATCAGAGAATGGAGAGAAAAATATGGAAAGGAAGATAACTAGGATGAACCTTCTGGAGTTGGATTACAAACTGAATATTGGTGGAAACATTTTCTTCAATATATATAGATAGATTTAGAAAGAAATATACATATATGCACTTGAATCTCTCAAGTCGCCTGCTTGGCCCTCTTCCAAGTATACTAAATAAAAAGAAATGTACATATAAATGTCTATATGTGAGAGTATATACACATAACACACACACTCCACATGGATATACCTAGATGTATTTCCTAGCTTTGCCCATTCTTAGAGTCCAGAAACAGTGATATCCCAAACACAATGAACACACCTAGCACTCAGTTCTTGATTTTTAAAAGCCATCCTTCAGCCAGGTGCTGTAATCCCAGCATTTTGAGAGTCTGAGGTGCATGGATCACTTGAGCCCAGGAGTTCAAGACCAGCCTGGGTAACATGGTGA
>NW_016807378.1:1720768-1722235 GCF_001698545.2 Rhinopithecus bieti | reverse complement strand
TATATATACACACACACAAAAATCTAGCTGGGCTTGGTGGCTCGTACCTGTAGTCCCAGCTACATGAAAGGCTGAGGTGGGAGAATCACTTGAGCCCAGGAGGCAGGCAGAGGTTGCAGTGAGCCAAGATAACACCACTGCACTCTAGCCTGGGTTGACAGAGCTACACCCCATCTCAATAAATAAATAAATAAATAAATAAATAAATAAAATATAAATAAATAATAAAACATCCTTCACTAAAAGGAACCAGGGCTTCTTAGAGAAATGGCTTCCAGGGCTGAATCACAGACAGTGCAAGACAAGTCTAGTTTAACATCTTTCTGTGACAGAATATAAAGAAATGCCAAAAAGTTGATGGGGACATGTCAAAAGGACATAGAAGCCAGTTTGCAGAGATGTTCACTGGCCAAATCCAGAATGATTTGCATATCAAAATTCATAATGATAATAATGGATTATAATCCACTTGTGATGATTAATTTTATGTGTCAACTTGACTGGGCTACAGCATCCCCAGATGTTTGGTTAACATTATTCTGGGTGTGCCTATGAGAGTGTTTCTGGATAAGATTAACTTTTGAATTGGTAGGCTGAGTAAAACAAATTGCCTTTCCCCAGTGTGGGTGGACCTCATCCAATCTGTTGAAGATCTGAACAGAACAAAAAGCTCAGTAAGAGAGAATTCACTGTCTGTCTGGCCGTCTTTGAGTTGGGACATCAGTCTCCTACCGCTTTCAGACTCAGACTCAGGCTAGAACTTACACCTCCAGCTTTCCTGGCTTTTCAACTTGCCAACTGCATATCTTGGAACTTCTCAGCCTCCAAAACTATGTGAGAAAAATTTTTATAATAAATCATATATGGGCCAGGTGCAGTGGCTCACGCCTGTAATCCCAGCACTTTGGGAGGCCAAGGTGGGCAGATCATCTGAGGTCAAGAGTTGAAGACCAGCCTGGCTAACATGGTGAAGCCCTGTTTCTACTAAAAATACAAAAAAATTAGCCGGGCATGGTGGCACACGCCTGTAATCCCTGCTAGTCAGGAGGCTGAGGGAGGCGAATCGCTTCAACCCGGGAGGTGGAGGTTGCAGTGAGCCTAGATGGCACCATTGCATTCCAGCTTGGGCAACAAGAAGCGAAACTCCATCTCAAAAAAATAAAATAAATCATATATGACCAGATGTGGTGGCTCATGCCTGTAATCCCAGAACTTTGGGAGGCCAAGGCAGGCAGATCACTTGAGGTCAGGAGTTCAAGACCAGCCTGGCTAACATGGTAAAACCCCATCTCTACTAAAAATTCAAAACTTAGTCGGGCGTGGTGGAAGGCACCTGTAATCCCAGCTACTCAGGAGGCTGAGGCATGAGAATCGCTTTAACTGGGAGGTGGAGGTTGCAGTGAGCCAAGACTGTGCCACTGCACTCTAGCCTGGGCGACATAGTGAGGCTCCATCTCAAAAAAAAAA
>NW_016807378.1:1713161-1720183 GCF_001698545.2 Rhinopithecus bieti | reverse complement strand
AAAAAATAGCCAGGCATGGTGGTGAGCACCTGTGGTCCCAGATATTCAGAAGGCTGAGGTGGGAGGATCACTTGAGCCCAGGAAGTGGAGGTTGCAGTGAGTGGAGACAGCACCACTGTACTCCAGCATGGGCAACAGAGTAGACCCTGTCTCAAAAAATAAAATAAAAACAAATAATATATATTATGATTATTTTACATATATAGGTTTGCTATTTTCATATGTTATACATTTTAATATGTTATATACATTATAATTTTTTTTACATATATGTGTGTGTATATATGATATATATGTCTTATTGGTTCTGCTTCTCTGGAGAATCCAGACATATACCACTGAATAAAATAGGACCATGAGCACATACTGATATAAATAGATAGATAAGTTAAAGTTTGATAAAGAACAGTATATCTGCATAGTTTCAAAACATCTACCCACATTTCTTCTAATTAGGGAGAGCAAAAAAAAAAAAAAACAACAAATTCTGCCCACAAAATGCTTATTACAAAGGGAAAGAGAATATGTTTTCAGTGAAGAAAGCTGGAAGACACTACCTTCGTCAAATGATCAAAGTGAACGTCATCAGTAATGGGACAAATGGAAACAATAGACCCGCTGGTAAGATGCAATAAGAGCATAATATTATTCCTGTGATGTGTAACCTGTATCTAATCATTGAGAAAACATCAGCCATACCTAAATTGAGAGACACTCTACAAAATAACTAGAACCGTAATCTTCAAATACGTTAAGGTTATGAATGTCAAGAAAAGACTGAAGTACTGTGACTGATTCAAAAAGAGAATAAAGAGGCATGACAACCAAATGCAACATGTAATGCTGAACTGGCTCCTTTGCTGAAAAAGACCTCTTTGGGATAACTGGTAAAATTTTCATGGGGTCTGAAGATTGGATGGTTGTAATGTGTTAATATCAATTTCCTGATTTTGATGGCTGTATTGTGGCTATATAGGCGAATGTCCTTGTGTTTAGGAAATATACACTGAAGTACTCAGTGGTGATGGGTTATCATGTCAGTGACTCTCAAATAAGGTCAAGAAAATTCTTTGTACTAATCTTGCAACTTTTCCATGGATTTGAGACTGTTTTGAAAAATTAATGTTCTAGAGGAAGAGAAGAGTACGGCACTGGAAGGCTGATTGCAATCGTGTATGGGCAGGACTTGTTGCCCAGAGGGCTTCTTTGTACCTTGCTAAGGCAGAGGGTCAGCTTTTCCCCTGGACACCTCACTCTTGCTTTCCAAGGCATCTGGTGCCTCTAATTCCTGAATCTTTCTAGGGTACTGCAGGGACACTGACTTGCTTCTTGTCAGTGTCTCCTTCGCAAGTACCCTCTGCCCTCGTTTGGTTTTCCTTGAAAGTCAAGTCTGAGATAAGAACTTGGTTGGAGGTAGTTTATTTGAGAGATGATCCCAGGAAGCAAGTGTGAAGAAGCAGAGAAAAGCTGATCAAAGGAAGAAGGAAAAGCCAATAGAAGAGAATATTATTAAGGTCATCTTTGAGGCAGTTAGGGGCCGGGAAAGGTAGAATGTGCCTCTCCAAACTGTCTGCCCAAGGCACTGGACATTGAAGTACGCATCCTTTCTCTCTGTGGGCCCCCCTTTGGTTGAGGACTGTCCCCCACTGGCATTAATTTGGGGAGTCCCACTCCCCAAGTGCCTTTTCTCTTGCACATGAGCCAAGCAGCTTTCATAATATCGAAGAAGCTCCAGGGCAAAGAGAAAAAAATTGGGTTTCATGTATGAGGCACAATGCTATCAGCACAGGTGAGTTTGAGCTGTGGCTGAAGTCACAGGCAGGCTGAGAAGATATGAATGAGGTAGCAGCTTTGCCTTCCTCCAATTTCTTAAGACAATTTCTCCACCTACTTTCTCTATTTCAGATTTCTCCCTCTGTCGCCAAGGATGAAGTCTGTGTTTTTGTTTACTAGTCTCTTTGTTGGCAATGGGCTGATGTCTGAGTAAAGTACAGGGAAAGGACTTTGATTTTGCTATCTTGTCATCAGAAGTCAACCAGTTGGTAACTAATATAACACTTGCTTTTAATGTATCCAATATGTGATTACACTACTGTGAGTGATTCCCAAACCCTGTCCCCAGCTCTTCTAGTTGTCTCATTTCTCAGGATTTCTTTGGCATTGCTGGTTAATGAAGTGAGATTTGCTCATCCTAGGCAAACCACAGGTTGGACTCCTCCCATCCAAGAGGGAATGCAATTCATGCTCCACAATTTTCACAGAAGCTTATCAGCTTTAGTATCTATTGGTCTTATACATGTTTTTCTCTTTCTCTCTTTCCCTCTTTCTAGCACCTATTGGTCTTAGAGTTGTTTTTTTTCTCTCTCTCTCTCTTTTTCAGATGGGGTCTCACTATCTTGGCCAGACTGGTGTTGAACTCCTGGCCTCAAGTGATTGTCCCACCTTGGCCTCTCAAAGAGCTGGGATTACAAATGTGGGCCACTTCACCTGGCTCTTGTCTTACAGTTAAAGCCTATCTGTGGTCACCAAATCAATGCCAGAAGCCCTTGTCAAGAAGCAAAACTAAGACTTAAAGTGTAAACTACCTTCTTATAAGAAGCACAGTTGGAATTTAAAAGTCCAATTAGAAAGACACTGAGAAGGGAACATGCCACTCTCAGACAAGATCAGATCCTCTCTTACGCACTGTATTCTTTTAGCACTTTATACTATTATGATTAAATAATTCATTGTGAAATCAATTGTTTAATGTCTAGCCCTCCTCCACTACAAGGTAAGTTCCATGCGAGTAGGTATGTTATTTAAAATACTTTCTGGCTGGGCATGGTGGCTCACACCTATAATCTCAGCACTCTGGGAGGCCTAGGCGGGTGCATCATCTGAACTCAGGAGTTCGAGACCAGCCTGGGCAATATGGTGAAACCCCGTCTCTACCAAAAATACAAAAAATTAGCCAGGCATGGCGGCATGTGCTTGTAGTCCCAGCTACTTGGGAGGCTGAGGTAGGAGGATCACTTGAGCCTAGAAGGTGGAGGTTGCAGTGAACCAAGATTGTGCCACTGCACTCCAGCCTGGATGACAGAGTGAGACCCTGTCTTTAAAAATAAATAAATAACTAAAATTCATGCAGTGTATGTTTTCAGATACAAGTGACAGAACCTCCAACTGAAATTTGCTTTAAAATTAGAAAATACGTTATTGTACATAAGAAATTTAGAGGTAGGGTAGTTCCCAGGTTGGTTGATTCAGCAGCTCAACAATGTCATCAAGAATATGATGTCATCAAGAATATGTCATCAAGAATATGGGTTCAGGTTGGGCATGGTGGCTTACACCCATAATCCCAGTGCTTTGGGAGGTCAAGGCGGGCAAATCACCTGAGGTCGGGAGTTTGAGACCAGCCTGATTAACATGGAGAAACCCCATCTCTACTAAAAATACAAAATTAGCCAGGCATGGTGGCTGGTAATCCCAGCTACTCAGGAGACTGAGGCAGGAGAATCACTTGAACCTGGGAGGCAGAGGTTGCAGTGAGCCAAGATTGTGCCATAGAAATCCAGCCTGGGCAACAAGAGCAAAACTCCATATCAAAAAAAAAAGAAAAAAATAAAAAAAGAATAGGAGTTCCAATGAGAACACATGGACACAGGGAGGGGAACACCACATACTGGGGCCTGTCAGGGAGTGGGGGACAAGAGGAGGGAGAGCATTAAGACAAATACCTAATGCATGCGGGGATTAAAACCTAGATGACAGGTTGATGGGTGCAGCAAACCACCATGGCACATGTATACCTATGTAACAAACCTGCACGTTCCAGGCATGTATCCCAGAACTTAAAATAAAATAAAATAAAATAAAATAAAACGAAAAATACGGGTTCTTTCCACCTCCCTACATGCCATCTTTGGTGTTGACTTCACCCTCAAGCTGCAAGATGGCTGTAAGAGTTCCAATCATCATATAAAATCAAGGCATAAACTCTGGAGGAAGAAGAGAGAACATCTCTCCTGGCTCTTTTTTTTGAAACAAAGAAACTCTTCTTGTAATCCTCTTACATAGTTCTCAACACGCATTGGTCAGAATCGAGTCATATGCATATTCCTAGGCTAATCTGGGCAAGGGGATAAGATTGCCTTTAGACCAATCAGTCAGGCCTAGCTCTTGGAACTGGGCCTGGAGTCTTCTTCCCTTGATACTCATGGCTGCATGAGAGACAAATGGATAGCTGAACAAAATCAAGATTCTGTTAAAATGGAAGCTGGAAGCAACACAGAGTGTCCACTAACTCTCCACATAGCACATGGCTATTCAAATCTGCTAGCCCAGGCTGGACGACAATCTCTATGAAAGCCACTGGCTGTCCTCACTACCCTCCATTCCGATGTGGACACCTCCCCAAAACATTTCCCCTCTTTCTTTCTTGTTACCCAGCTCCCCATCGAGTTCTGGAATTAGCTAACCCCAGGCACAGCTGTGTTTTACCTTGAGGTTTTTGCTACATTACCACAGAAGACGCTGTTTATGCTCTTGTTCAATATCCTTTATATAAGAATGTGTGATGAATATCTCTTTCAATTACTCATTTGTATCTATAGACAAATACCCTCTCACCAAACGAGGACAATTACACAATCCATAATCATTCTTTCCTGCAACAGTGAACTTAGAGCTATCTACAGTGCTCAATAGCTGTCATGATCTCATCCCAGGCTCTTGGTACCATTACATTTCTCCTTCCTCTAGTATTGTGTCTAATATCTGGTTGTTGTTTTTTCTTCATGTAATAAGTTGATGTTGGGAAAGACTGGACCCCAGGATTTTGGGCTGTTAATGGGGAGAGACCAACAATACAAGAAACTAGACTTAGTTTGGCACAGTTCCCCCATGGGCCAGAAACTGACTTCCCAGATTACATATCTTAATTTGAGTTTAATTTGGTATCTAAAAGCTGACTGACCAGACATTGAAAGGTATTTATATCAGATTATTGGAATTGTCTTTTGAGGACCGTAAGGCCAAAATATACTCTGGCGGTCTTTTAGGAAATACGTTCTCAAGGGAATGGTTAGTACCATCATTAATCATCCTGGCTAGAGTTCAATCCTGTGGCTGGAAATGAGGTCTGGGGAGCAAACCCATAGAATGGGGTAAGGCGAAACTTCCTCCTTTCTCTGATGCCTAGGGCCAGTTTGGCCTGGACTCTAAGGTCAGAATATTCCTGGAGAACTCCTGGTGGTCATAAATATTGTCTCCTGCTGTCATGAGGCCAGGCCTGGAACACAGCAGGAAGATGGATAGTGGGGTCCCGAGGAAGGATCTGAGTTTTTGCAGTCATTGGAAATTCTCATCTTTTGTTAATTTGCCTTTCCTTTTTCTTGAATCATCAGTCGCTTCCCTTGAAATATTATGGGCTGGTCTCTGCTGGGATATGTAAAATTGAAGGGAAGGTCTTGTCTCACACATCGGCCATAGAAACAAAGTTCTGCCTACTTGAACCCCAAACGGTGTCAGCAGTAGTTGTTAGCAGAGGATAGCTGGGTCTGTGCAGCAGAGACCTCAGGGGTCACTGTGGCAGAGGCAGCAGTGTCCATACATGGTGAGGAGGCCAGACAGAAAGTATAGGAAGGATTCTCTCTCCCTTCTTCCTTTATTTTTTTCCTTCCTTCCCTTCTCTTCCTTCCTCTCCTTCCTTGTTCTCTTTCTTCTCTCCCATCATTTCCTTTCCTCCTCCTCCTCCTCCTCCTCCTCCTTTTTTTTTGACAGTCTCTTGCTCTGTCACCCAGGCTGGAGTGCAGTGGCTTGGTCTCAGCTCACTGCAACTTCCACCTCCCAGGTTGGAGCGATTCTCCTGCCTCAGCCTCCAGAGTAGCTGGGATTACAGGCATCTGCCACCATGCCCAGCTAACTTTTGTATTTTTAGCAGAGACAGAGTTTTGACATGTTGGCCAGGCTGGTCTCAAACTCCTGACCTTAGGTCATCCGCCTTGACCTCCCAAAGTGCTGGGATTACAGGCGTGAGCTACTGCACCCAGGCCATCTTTTTTTTTTGTTTTTAAGAGACTGGATCCTACTCTGTCAAATAGGCTGAGTGCAGTGGCACAATCATAGCTCACTGTAACCATGAACTCCTGAGCTCAAGTGATCCCCCTGCCTCTGCCTCCCAAGTAGCTGGGACTACAGGCACATGCCACTACATCGACTAATTTTTTTTTTTTTTTTTTTTTAGAGATGGGATCTTGCTATGTTGCCCAGGCTCATCTCAAACTCCAGGCGTCAAGTGATCCTCCTGCCTCGGCCTCCCAAAGCTCTGGAATATTACCGGGCTGAGCCACCACACCTGGCCCTTCTTTTTATTTAATTTAAATTTCTTTTTTTTTTTTTGGATACAGCGTTTCTCTCTTGTTGCCCAGGCTGGAGTGCAACAGCATGATCTCAGCTCACTGCAACCTCCACCTCCCAGGTTCAAGCGATTTTCCTGCCCCAGCCTCCCAAGTAGCGGGGATTCCAGGCACCCGCCACCACGCCTGGCTAATTTTGTATTTTTAGTAGAGATGGCATTGGGGCTTCACCATGCTGATCAGGCTGGTCTCAAACTCCTGACCTCAGGCTATTCACCCGCCTTGGCCTCCCAAAGTACTGAGATTACAGGTGTGAGCCACCTTGCCCTGCCCTCTTCTTTTTAAATGGGTAACATATTCACATGGTCCTAAATAAAAAAGTACAAAAAGCATATACCCCAGACATCCAGTCATCCAGTCCCTTCCCCTTCTCACCCCTGTTACTAGTTTCCTTTGAATTCTTCCAGGGAAACTTATGAATATACAAACAAGTATATATATTTATATTTATATATGTTTATTTTAAAGATATATTTATATAAATATATTTTTATTTTAAAGATATATTCATCAAAATATATTTATATTTATTCATGTGCTACATAACATTTCAGCCAATGATGGACTACATATAGGATGGTGGTCCCATATTTTAAGAAAAATTTCTATCTAGTGATTTTG
>NW_016807378.1:1686327-1712228 GCF_001698545.2 Rhinopithecus bieti | reverse complement strand
TTCATTTTAAAATTTTATTTATTTATTTATTTATTTATTTATTTATTTATTTATTTATTTTAGAAGGGTCTCACCCTGTCACTCAGACTGGAGTGCAGTGGCACAATTATAGCTCACTGCTGCCTCAAACTCCTGGACTCAAGTGATCCTTCTACTTTGGCCTCCCAAGTAGCTAGGACTACAGGCACACACCACCACACCTGGCTAATTTTAAATTTTTGGTAGAGATAGGGTCTCACTGTGTTGTCCAGGCTGGTCTCAAACTCCTGGCCTCAAGTGATTCTCCCTCCTTGGCCTCCCAAGTAGCTGGGACTATAGGCATATACCACCATGCTGTGCTGCATTTATAAATTTAGTGCAGCCTAAGTGTACAGTGTTTATAAAGTCTACAGTAGTGTACAGTAATGTCCTAGGCCTTCATATTCCCTCACCACTCACTCACTGAGCAATTTCTGAGCAATTTCACTCACTGAGCAATTTCACTCACCCAGAGCAATTTCTAGTCCTGCAAGTTCCGTTCATAAGTGCCCAATACAGGCGTACCATTTTAAATATTTTATACCACATTTTTACTGTGTATTTTCTACGTTTAGATGCACAAATGCCATTGTGTTACAATTTACTACAGTAATCAGTACAGTAACATGCTGTACAGGTTTGTAGAGATGGAGTTTTGGAGTTTTGCCATGTTGCCCAAGCGAGCCACCCGCCTTGGCCTCCCAAAGTGCTGGGATTACATGTGTAAGCCACTGCAACTGGGACATTATATATTTTTAAATATTTTCCTTTTATGAACAATGTGTATTTAATTTCCCATGTGGGTAAATATATCTATTGGAGAAATTCCTACAGGTAGACTTGCTGATATGAGCATCTGTAATTTGGGTATATCTTGCTATATTGAGGAGGGACCTGTTCTTGAATACATATGGAATAGCACCCTGAAACAGTTTCAGAAATAGCCATGAGAATCCATGAAGACAAATTTTTTTCTGGCAATTAATTGGTGGAACTTAGTGGTTTGGGCATAATAATTCGGGTTACGTTTAGATCTCCTGAGTGATGGTTACTTATTATAAGACTTCTCATGACAGACACTCCCAGTTGTCTCCCTAAATACATTCACCTCTTCTTTCATAATAATAGAGGTTAAGCTGGGCAAATGGCCATTCATTTCCTGGTCAGTTTGCAAGTAGAGGTGACCTTGGATATAACCTATGACCAATGGACTATGAGTGGAAGTGAAGGATGCAACTTTGCCTCACTTGTTTTTGTTTTTGTTTTTTTAAATCACTCACCCTGGACTTCTACTCTCTCCCCTTCTTACAAGCTGAAACGTGTTTTGGTCTATGGCCCATCTTTGACCATGCAGATTGTGATGGTTAATACTGAGTGTCAACTTGATTGAAAGATGCAAAGTATTGATCCTGGGTGTGTCTGTGAGGGGGTTGCCAAAGGAGGTTAACATTTGAGTCAGTGGACTGGGGAAGGCAGACCCACCCTTAATCTGGAGGGCACCATTTAATCAGCTGCCAACAAATATAAAGCAGGCAGAAAATGTGAAAAGGTGAGGCTGGCCTAGCTTCCCAGCCTGCATCTTTCTCCCTTGCTGGACGCTTCCTGCCCTCGAACATCAGACTCCAAGTTCTTCAGTTTCGAGACTCAGACTGGCTCTCCTTGCTCCTCAAGCTTGCAGATAGCCTATTGTGGGACCTTGTGATTGTGTAATTAATACTTAGTAAACATATATATATATACATTTATATATATATATATATCCTATTAGTCTGTCCCTCTAGAGAACCCTAATACACAGATGAAAACAATGGCATTGGGGATGACAAAACAGTAAGATGGAAGGAACTTGGAACCCTTAATGACTACGTGGATCAGAGAGGCTTTGCCGTTCTGGCCTGCTTACCTTGGGGTGCTTTTGTTAGAGAGAAATAAACTTGTATTTTCTGAAGTCATTGTATTCTGGAACCTTTTTAAAGCTGCTAAAAGCAACTTAGCCTTTACCCTAACATCCATTCAATATTTTTTTGGAAATAGGCTATCTCTTAGAGCACTGCCCTCCGTGTTTGAGCAAAATAATTTACATACGCATATATATTCTGTCTATTTAAACAGGAATTTAAGGGGGCTAAGCACTGCTCTGCCACAGAACAGGCAAGTCATTCCTTCCTTTCACAATATGTGTTGAAGCCAGGCACAGTGGCTCACGTCTGTAATCCCAGCACTTTGGGAGGCTGAGGCAGGCAGATCACTTAAACCCAAGAGTTCGAGACCAGTCTGAGCAATATGGCAAAACCTTGTCTCTACAAAAAATACAAAAATTAGCTGGTAGTGGCATCCACCTGTATCCCTAGCTCCTCAGGAGGCTGAGGTGGGAGGATTGCTTGATCCCAGAGGTTGAGGCTGCAGTGAGCCAAGATCATGCAACTGCACTCCAGCCTGGGTGACAGAGCGAGACCGTGTCTCAAAAACAGTATGTGTTGAGCATATACTATGTGATAGGTACATTGCTAAGTGCTAGGGATACATTGGTGAGCAAAACCAACACTGTCCCTACCTTCATCCAGTCTGGGGGAGGAGACAGACATTATTCAAACAGTCACACAAATGAATATGTTGTCACAAAAGGAGTGAGTGTGAGGGAAGGTTGTGTGAGACGGGATAGGAGAGGCAGGCAGTGTCCAGATCACGCAAGGCGGTAACAGCCATGTGAACGCTGCATGATCTGCACCTCTAAGTAGCTGCTGATAAAACGATCTTCTTGATAGCTTCACTCTGCCCACCCAACCTCACCTCATTTCATTCCTTTAACAAATATCTATAGATTACCTACTTAACTGACAGCATAAGGAAGCCCTTCTGATCTCAGGAAGACAAAGTGCTGGACCTCAGGAAAACCTTAGGCATCTATGCACATATTTCTCCAGAAAGAGACATTCTCCACTGAGACTGGATATTTAGCTGAAGTTAGGATGATGCTCGGGAAGGCATGAGTTTCTGCTCACTGAAGGCATTCAAGCACAAGCAGGATCAGTCAAACTAGATTTGGAATTTGGGTATGGAACAAAGGTTTGGGACCTTGAGACCAAACAATTCCTCAAGGTCAGCAAGGTGGGGCAGAGCTGGAGCAGGAAACCACAGCCTGACACATTTCCTTCTGAATTGGGGTGAGGCGAGAACTGCTGCCACGTACCCCACCAGAGTCCCATAATGAATTCAGGCTTCACCTGTGCTGGTACGGCCTGAGTTTGAGAAAGAACTTCTCACGGCTTGCCAGAGGCTAGAACAGTCCTTCTCCTGCCTCCAGAGAGCCCTGACTTAGCCTCCCCTTTCCTCAAAGATCTCCAGGAAGGCTAAGGAAGATGCTGGATTTTCCATTAATATCACTATTCAAGAAATAGCAAGATGATGGAGTAGAAAGAGGACTGGCAAGGTGCAGTGAGTTGAACCTGCAATCCAAGCTAATTGGGAGGCTGAGACAGGAGGACTGCTGGAGCCTGGGAGTTTGAGGCTGCAGTAAGCTAGGATCATACCACTGCACACCAGCCTGGGCAACAGAGAAAGGCCTAGTCTCAAATAAATAAATAAATAAACAAAGAGGACTGGATGAGAAATCTGATCACAGCCCTGGGATGCTGACAACTCACTTTCCCTCAATTTACTAATCCATAAGAAAGGATGCAGAGTGGAGGAAGGGGACTAGATGACCTCTCACACTCTACAGTGGTGGTTCTCAATGTGTGGTCCCCAGTCAAGCAGCATCAGATTTACCTGGGAACTTGTTAGAGATGCATATTTTCAGAGTCCACCCTTGACCTACTGAATCAGAAACTCTGGGGTGGGGCCCAGCAGTTTGCAAACCATTGCTCTATGGCACTGTCTTTATGGCACCCAGTACCTCCTAAGCCTGCACCCTGCCCATGGCAGAGCATGTGATAGCATGGCAGGCCACTGTGCTTTGCACAGCTCTGAAGAATGCCCTTCACATTTCAGGCATTGTAGATCTATAGTTATTAAGACAATTTTCTGGTAAACAGAAGTAACATGTCTTGAAGAAGGGACACAGTTTTCTAACTGAACTGGAGGTGAGACTTGCAGGGGCCAGATTCAGGGCAGTCTGGGCTTAGCTGTGAGACTTCCCACACCTTTCCTCCTGGGCTCTGCTGCTGTGGTGCTCTTACTATATGAAAGCCTGAAAGGAGAGATCTCACTGGAACCTGCCTCCCCTCACCAGCCCTTCTCCAGAAGGGATGTGTTTCTGGTCCAGTGATGCAGAACCAGAAGGACTCTTGGAGACTTCCTCACCCAATCACTTCACTTTACAAATGAGGAAACTGAAGCCCAGGGAGATTAAGAGACTTGCTCAATCAAGGATACAGAGAATGAGTGGCACAGTCAGGATAAGACTCGGGTCTTTTATTAGAGATATAGCCCTGCCAACATCTGCATTTAGTGCCACCCAGCCCCAATTCTGAACATGTTTCTTCTTTCAATTCCACCTCCCGCGTCTATCCCCAACACACACACACACGCTCACACACATATGCTCACACACACATGCTCTCACACACACACACACTCACATGCACACACTACCCTAGGGCTCTCACAGTTCCCTGCTATCTCCCTTTCCATACCCAATATGGAGGAAAGGATGTGAAATTCAGTCCTCTCTAAAGCCCATAGGATTGATGCTAACTCCAAGGACAGTCTTGGGCAGTATAGGGAGTTGCTTTTAATTGGAAACAAAGCCTCCAGGTAAGGTAAGGGTCCACTGGCTTATTTTTAGGCATTCGGAGCAGTTAGGGAAGGTGTACTGGAAATGGACAATGTCCAGGCCTCCCTCCCCTGCCACATGGCTGAGTAAAACCCATTCTGCCTGCCTAGGAGATTCACAAGACCTGTGCAGCCACCACCCACCCCGATCCCTGCCAAATTTGGGAGGCAGCAGATTTAGTTATTTAACTCAACTCTGAGTCAGAGGTGGCCCAAATATCAGAGCCCAAGCCAATGCTGTCAGGGGCAAAATTGCAAAATGATCCCCTAAGTCCCCAACCACATCATCCCTGAGTTAGTAAGACCCAAAGCAGAAAATCAGAAATTTCCAGCAGCCTCTGCAGCAGACTTCCTCCCAAGGGACTGCACTACTTTTTGTGGCTCTGAGACCCACATGTCTTTTGTCCTTCCCTCCCTTGCTGCAGTGTCTCTAAATGGGGGAAGGAATAGAAGAGGTCTGGCCAGGGGCATGGAGGGAAAAGAATGTTTTTGCCCCAACCAAGCAATCATAACCATCTGGGAACTTCTGGCTATAGAGGGAGTTAATTTAGGTCACAGATCCAGCCCCCCAAGAGCTGAAGCCTCAGGGAGAATCATAGCATCACAGATTTGGGCACCTCGCTAATGTAGACATTATAGGATCGTAGTTAACACATCAACTAACTCCACTGTTACACACACAGCCCTTCCTAAGGGTAAATATTCTGCTCCTTGTCTCTGCAAAAGGCAGCCAAAGGAAGCCCTGTTTTTACCATGTGACCCTATCACCCTTTGGCCACAACTGACTGGACAAGTGGAAGTGGGAAGCTAAATCCAAGTGCGACAAATCCAATAGTTACATGTGGTTGGTGGTTACCATAAGGGACAGCACAGATACAGTACGCTGCCATCATTTCAGAAAGTTCTATTGGACATTACTGGGAGATAGGCTCCCCCATTATCTTCTTTTGTTTTGTTTTTGTTTGTTTTGTTTGTCATTCACCAATGATCCCATTATCTTCTATAATAGTGGTAGGCAAACTTATCCTGTAAATGGCCAGATAGTAACTATTTTGGGCTTTGAAGGCTATAAATCTCTGTTACAAACTACTCAAACCTGCCATTGTAGCATGAAAGCAAGCATAGACAATATATAAACAAATGAGTATGTCTGTGTTCCAATAAAAGTTTATTTACAAAAAAAAAAAAGGACAGTAAGCCATATTTGACCTCTGTTTAGTTTGCTGATCCTTGCTCTACCACACCACCTTATTTGTTTCTTTCACATTGCTAAGTGTTTTGTAATAACTTGTTTACTGTCTCTCTCCCCATATCAGACTGGTAGCTCCATGAGGGCAGAGCCTATGTCGATTTTGCTTGTTAGAGAGAATCCAATACTGACATGTAGTGTAGGCTTAATAAAACTTTGTTGGTTGACTGAGTGAATAATGTGCCATTTACTGGACTAGGGAATGCCAGAGAAGGAACAGTTTTGAGAGAAGATGATGATTGTTTTTAGGGACATGCCCATGTTATTATCATTTCTTATTTTTATTACTCTCTCTGGAGTCCCATTCAGCTCTAACCTTCTTTAAATCTCACTAGTTTTGAGGTCAGTGATGTTTTTCAGAGTAGTTGCTTTTGGACTCACTCTCTGGGAGGCTGTAATGGGAGGTCCAGCCATGGAGGGGATTCCCTGGTACATCCACCATGAGCCAAAGCAGCAGGAAGAAGATTTGGGCCCGGCCTGTCCCTCCCACACATTTGTCAGCATTGGCTCCAAGAACTCAGATTCCTTTCCCATTCTGTTTGGGCTCAGCTAAATTAGAAAGACCAAATCTGTGACTTAAGGAATTACTTCATGCAGAATTTTCAAAATTTCAGTCATTCATGTGCCCCTTCACAGTTTTACTGCATTTCCATACCACCCACACACAGGCTTACTTAATATTTTCAGCCCTTTCAACATTTTTAATGTTCAAATTAAGTTGGATCACTCCTTGCTCAAAAAATCAAACAGCCTCCCATTGCAGAATAAATTTCGGAGCTCTTACCGCAGTCCGCAAGGCCCAACGTCAGCTGGCCCCTGGCTACTTCTCCGACCTCATTTCTGCCATTCATTCACTCAGCCACACTGACCTCGTATTCTTGGAACATTCCAAGCAAGCTGCTGCCTCAAAGCCTTGGCTCAACCTACCTAGAATGCGTCACTCCTCACACATCATTCCTCAGAAGGGCCTTCCCTGGCCACCCTATATAAAATATAAAATAGCAGCTGTCTTTGCTCTTCCAAATAAGTTTTAGAATCAGCTAGAAAGATTTCACACACACACACACACACACACACACACACACACTCAGAATATTGATTGGGATTGCATTACATTTTTAGAATAATTTGGAAGAACTGACATCTTTATCATATTGAGTTTTCTTCCTATCCATGCGGATCTTATTTGTTTAGGTTTTACTTTATAGTTTTCATTAAAATTATATAATTTTCTTGATAAAGACTAGGCGTACATCTTTTATGAAATTTGTTTCTACACGGAAACAATGTTGTTGCTTTTAAAGGTTATCTTTTAAAAAATATATAGAAAATGCTTGCTATAATCCTGTTCTTATTTTTAATATTATTTATTTATGCCCTCTCTTCTTTTTTTCATGGTAAGTCTTACTGGTATCAGAGGGATGTTAAAGAACTACTAGCACCTAATGGAGACATACTTCTTGATATTATAAAAGGTATTGAAAAGGAATGAAAAAGGGGGTAATTATTTATTCTTTAATGCTGATATTCATGTGGAAACTTTAAATTATTTTCTGTCCTACCAATGCTATGTGACTGCCACACAGGGAAACATTGATTTATTAAATGTCATAACCCCATTGAAATGCCTTTAGGGCTGTCAGTTGCTTTGGCTCACCTCTGGGCCTGTCTTTAGCTCAGGAGTAACAGACGGATCTGGATTAGGAGACATGGGTGTGAAAGGTATCCCAGAGAAGAGGGGGATCCTAGAGTCTGGATAAGCTGGGAGGCCGCCTCTCAACACCTCAGAGACATGCTGCCTCTATGAGAAGCTGTGCACACAGAGGGGTTGCCTAGGGCAAGGATTGAAGGTGGAGGGAGCAGGGGGTGGCACGGGCCTCCCTCCCTTTCCCCACCAAAGACTCAGGCTCTGGGTGTGAAGCAGGAAATGGGGTCTTCTTAGAATTGTTGAGGTTTCCTGGAAGCCTGTGAGAGCTGAGACCATCTGGCTTTCTAAAGTTCACTTTCTGGTGGAGGAGGGATCCCCCTCTGGGGACATAGGCTCACTAGTTATAGATACTGAGGCCCTGGGGGTACTGATGCTGGACTGGAGGAAGAGGCTGTTAGCCCTGGACGCTTCCAGTCTCCACTGCTGTTTACCCATGACCACAGACT
Organism: Rhinopithecus bieti; assembly: GCF_001698545.2. Classification (NCBI taxonomy): domain Eukaryota; kingdom Metazoa; phylum Chordata; class Mammalia; order Primates; family Cercopithecidae; genus Rhinopithecus; species Rhinopithecus bieti. Next base: position 1,704,034 of record NW_016807378.1, on the reverse strand, counting down.
CCCTGTCCTCTGGTCAGTCTTTGTAACCTGTGCTTGTTAAATCAAACTATGTGTTCTGGGAAATACGAGCATTTTAAGGCTCCGCCTTATCTGATAAACCCTTGAACTGAAGAAGGCAGGAAGCCACAGACTCCTGGGTGGGCAGCACCTACCTGGGTTTACCCCCCACCTCAGAGGGGAAGGCAGCTGTTCTGAGTCATCAAGTAAGCCTAACGACTAGCACCCACTTACACGTTCACATCATCAGAGAGGGAGGCGAAGGCCAAGTTGAATGCCTGGAATAGGGGCATCAAGAAGAGCAAAGGCTTTGGGACAACAGGGCCCAGGTTCTAGTTCTGGCTCTTCCACCTCCTAGCCATATCTCTTTGACAACCTCTCTCAGTCTCTGAAAGTCAAATAACACCATGGTGTAATGCGATCCTGCTAAAAAAAATTGTACACTAGGTGCAGTGGCTCACACCTGTAATCCCAGCACTTTGGGAACTCAAGGCAGGAGGATCATGTAAGGTCAGGAGTCTGAGTCAAGACTGGCCAACATGGTGAAACCTCATCTCTACTAAAAATACAAAAATTAGCCAGGCATAGTGGTGTACTCCCACAGTCCCAGCTACTTGGGAGGCTGAGGCAGGAGAATTGCTTGAACCAATGAGGCAGAGTTTGCAGTGAGCCCAAATTGCGCCACTGCACTCCGGCCTAGGAGACAGAGCAAGACTCTGTCTCAAAAAAAAAAAAAAAAAGGTAATATTTTGTAAGCTCATATTGATTTTATAATTGAGAAAAGAACAATAGTCACAGCTTATTGTAAAGTGCTAGACAAATACATGTTTTCTATTGTTATTTTTATCATTGTTGCTTTGTCCAGTCCTAGAGCCAGAAAATATCACCTAAGAAAACAATGCCTTATTACATGTCCCTTACTAGAGGCAGACAAATTTTAGGGTGGGAGTGGTATGGGAGAAAGCAGAGGCTTTTCTCTTAAAATTTAAAAATATTCATACCAAAGAGGACTTCAAAGAGGATACAAATCCAGGGCCAGGCACAGTGGCTCACATCTGTAATCCCAGCGCTTTGGGAGGCCAAGGTGGAAGGGTCACTTATGCCCAGGAGTTTTAGACTAGCCTTGGAAACACAGCAAGACTCCATCTCTACAAAAAATAAAAAATTCGCCAGGTGTGGTGGTGTGGGCCTGTAGTCCCAGCTACTCAGGAGGCTGAGGTGGGAGGATCGCTTGAGCCTGGGAGGTCGAGGCTGCAGTGAGCCATGATCATACATCTGCACTCAGCCTGGGTGACGGAGTGAGACCCTGTTTTGCAAAAAAAAAAAAAAAAAAAGAGGATACAATTCCAGGAAGCCATGGAATGGTAGACGCGGAAGCACCTACAGTAATACACTCCATATGGATTTTTCAAACACGTATGTAAAAACATAAACGAGGCACTGATCCTGGCTGGGGCAGGCTGAGTGGCCCTTAAGCGGGCTGTGCCATGCGACCTCGGGCGCTGCCAACCGTGGGCGAGCTCTGGGTGTGCGGGCGGCCTGGCGCGGCGCTCCGCTGTGTCAGCGTGTTATGATGCCGTCCCGTACCAACCTGGCTACTGGAATCCCCAGGAGTAAAGTGAAATATTCAACGCTCTCCAGCACAGACGATGGCTACCTTGACCTTCAGTTTAAGAAAACTCCTCCTAAGATCCCTTATAAGACCCTCGCACTTGCCACTGTGCTGTTTTTGATTGGCGCCTTTCTCATTATTATAGGCTCCCTCCTGCTGTAAGGCTGCATCAGCAAAGGGGGGGCAGACCGGGCCGTTCCAGGCCTGATCATTGGCATTCTGGTGTTCCTACCGGGATTCTACCACCTGCGCATCGCTTACTACACATCCAAAGGCTACCCTGGTTACTCCTATGATGACATTCCAGACTTTGATGACTAGCACCCACCTAATAGCTGAGGAGAAGAGTCACGGTGGAACTGTCCCAGCTTTAAGATACCTAGCAGAAACTATAGCTAAGGTCTAAGGAATTCTTCTGCTTGCAGATGTTTAAGAAAATAATGGCCAGATTTTATGGGTCCTTCCCAAAGATGTTAACTGAACCTACAGTAGCTAATTAGGACATGCTCTGTTTTTCATCCCTTGGCACTGGCAAGAGCTCCTGACAAGTTTTTCCACAGGAATATGTATCATGGAAGAAGAGAGGTTATTCTGTAATGGAAAAGTGTTGCCTGCCACCACCCTCTGTAAGAGCTGAACATTTCTTTTAAATAGTCTCATTGCCAATTTCTTCTTATAGCAAATGGAAGAATTAGTTAATGGGCTAATTTCTTATTACCTAAAGTAATTTATTTTTAAACATATTCTGAGTATATTATCCTCTACACTTACCCCTACCTTCATGTTCCAGTGGAAGGCCTTAGTAAAATCAAAGATCAGTGAGTTCAAATAAATAAATAAATAAATAAATAAATAAATGAAGTTCTCAAAAAAATGAGATGTCCTGTCTTAAATCTTTGCAGAATATAAAGGTCACTCAGGTCTTTTAGCTCTATTTGAACACAAAATATTTAATACTTTGCATGTAGAGAATAAGAGGTAGTCAGCATGAAAAGGGAGAAGAAAAAGATTTGTAATCAATGCTGTGTAGGAAGAAAGCAAAATGACAAATATGAGCCTACTCAGCAGATGGATATTAGAGAGACTGAGAGATAGACAAGGGGCAAATAAATAGAGAGACAGAGCAGAAAGAGGAGAAATGAATCTGTGAAAGCTGAGACCATTCCCAGGCCCTGTAGCTGGGTGACAACCTCTGAGATGATCCAAGGAGTCTGGCTCTGGTTAGAAGACTTTATTCACTCAACAAATTGTTATGTTGTGCATTCTGTGGGTCAGGGCTCTTCTAGACATTAGAAGTGCAAAACTGAACAACTCCAAACCTCTACCTTCATGGAATTTATATTCTAGAGGGAGGAGACATAATAAACAAGTAAAGCTAAAAGTATGACATGTCAGGCGGGTGATAAAACTTCAGATAAAACTAATGCTGAGCGAGGGCGACAGGAAGTTCAGAGGAGAGGAATGAGGGAGAGAGGTGGGAGCTATGTGTTATTCTCTGTAGCTGGTTCCATTGCCAGCCTCACTGGGAAGTAACCATTTGAGCCATGGCCTTAAAAGACCCATGTGAACTAGCATGCAAAAAAATGCAATAGGAATCATCACAAAAGATGCTGTTGATTGTCCAGCCAACATCCAGTTTTTCCTTCTCTCTCACAGATCCCTTCTCCCTTTGCCAAGATGCAGCCATGTGATGAGGAGAAAGCTGGGCTCAATATCTAATCCCAGAGGTGGATCCTGTTAGATCCCAATTAGTCTAAGTCAATTATGGCTATGCAACTCCACTTACCAGTGAGTGTGTCAGGAAGCCAGGCTTAAGCCAATCAACACAGGGAATCCCCCAATCACTGTCACCGGTCCAGGAGCAGGCACATACCCTAAACTAGCCTAAGCAGATTGAAAGAAAGGGTTTATATTTCTGTTTGGGGAGGAGATTTTTTTTCTCTGTTATGATGAATGTGAACAAGGAAGCATGTTGTCACAGTTGCTCAGGACACAGTGGCACAGCCATCTCTGGACAATGAGGGAAGCTAGCCTGTAGACAGAGCCAATACAAAGAAGAGGGCAGAGCTGGGAGCACTACAGAGAAATGGAGTCAGAGCCCTGATTATTCCATGCCTGGGGCCTGCTCTACTTCAACACTCCCCGTTGTGTGCTGTGAAGAATCTCCTTACTGTTTATGCCAGTTCGAGTTAGGTTTTCTGTTCCCTGGTCCTTAAAGGTTCTTCACTGACAATAAAAATAATAGCAGCTAACATTTCTTGAGAATTGGCTTGTGCCAGGCTCACACTTTATATTGGTAATTTTTAAAAATGTTCTAAACAATCTTAAAGGCAAATGCAACTACTGTGCTTATTTGCAAGACACAAGTGATTCTGCTCAAGGTTAAGTTGCAGGACGAAAATCTTTCAGAGCTCAGAGCCTGTGCTCTTAATCACTGTGGTGATTCCATCCATATGTGAGGCACAGGAAAAGAGGAAGGAGATTGTGAAGAAGCCCCAGGAAGAAGAGTAGCTAGAGATATTATTAATTATATTAATATAATTATATAATATTGCTCTCTCAGCCTGGAATACCTCATCCCTGGGACAGCTTTTCTCTGCCTAGGAACTTCTTTTTGTTCTTTAAGAACTCGAGTCAGATCTATCTTCTCCTCTAAGAAGCTTCCCCACATTCCCAACTCCCCAAATCTCCAACCTTCTGGAATCCCACAGAAATGTGTTCAGATTTCTATTATAGCCCAGGTTATTTTATAATATGTTTGTTTTCATACCTTCTCCTTTTACTAAACTCAGAACTCCTTGAGGGCAAGCACTTTGACCAGTTATTCCCTGTGGTTCCTGTGCTCAGCTTAGCTCATCGTAGGTGCTCAGGAAAAGTGGGATTGAATGAAGTGAGCATCCATTCATCAAACGTCACACCTTGAGCACCCTCTGTCTTATCAGGTACTGTGCTAAGCCCTGAGGAGTTATATGGTTAAAAAGATCAGGCTTTTGTCCTCTTTAAGTTTATAAACAAATTGAGGATGGGTTCGTATCTTTCAATTATACATTACAGAAACCCAACTCAAACTAGCTTAAGAAGTAAAAAAAAGGGTGTGGGTAAGGGGCAGAATTAATTTGCCCCAGGCATGTGATCAGGAGAAAGCTGGGCTCAATCTCTAATCCCAGAGGTGGATCCTGTTAGATCTCAATTAGTCTAAGTCAATTATGGCTATCCAACTCCATTTACCAGTGAGTGCATCAGGAAACCAGGCTTAAGATTACCTCCAGCTTCAGGAATCACTGAATCTAAGATCCAAGGATGTCCAACAATATTATTCTCAAAATTACATCTCTTTCTATAACTTGCTTTTGTGTAGCTGCATTCTCAGGATTTTTTTTCCATGTGAAAGTACTTACAGCTCCATGTTTGCATGCAATCACAGCAATTAGAGCTGCTTGTTCCAATCTTTCCAGCAAAAGTAATTCCCAGTGGTTCATCTGCCCTTCACAGAACCGTTCACAGTGACTCTGATTGAAAAGGCCTGCCTCTGGATTTTTGAGGTGGGGTTAACCCCTCCAAATCACATGGACTAAAAGAGGGAAGGTGGTCCACCAGAGGAAAATCAAGTTGCTGTTACCAAAAGTGGGAGACGATGCTGGGCAGGCAAAAACCAACATGTCCTCCACAGGGCAGATGCCCTATACACTAATAATAATGGCAAGGCTAGTAGTGATGCCTTTCTTGAGAGCTTACAGTCAAAGATTAGATAGAAGAAATGGATCACTTCAAGGACAGCTGTCCATGAATGCCTCTTAGGAGAAAGCCTATGTACTAGGTCTTCTGGATAGGTAGAATTATGGTAGGTGAAGATGAAAAAGCCTTTCAGATAATGTGAAAAGGCATGAACAGAGGCAGAGAGGCAGGGATACTTTGGAGGTTTTCCAAGTTTGGTAGGAAATTTTGGGAATTAAGTCTGGAACATTGGTCAGGGGCTAGACCCATAATCTAGTAATGTACTGGCCTGGCGCGGGGGCTCACGCCTGTCATCCCAGTACTTTGGGAGGCTGAGGCGGGCGGATCACAAGGTCAGGAGATCGAGACCATCCTGGCTAACACAGTGAAACCCTGTCTCTACTAAAAATACAAAAAAATTAGCCGGGCGTGGTGGCAGGCGCCTGTAGTCCCAGCTACTTGGGAGGCTGAGGCAGGAGAATGGCGTGAACCTGGGAGGCAGAGCTTGCAGTGAGCCGAGATCGCGCCACTGCACTCCAGCCTGGGTGACAGAGTGAGACTCTGTCTCAAAAAAAAAAAAAAAAATTATAGTAATGTACTAACCCTTTATTCAGATGTCTTTCATATATAATCTCAAAAAGAGTATACTAATTTTGGTGGAGACTAGGAATAGGACAATTCTTCCCATGTTACCGATTGAGTGTTACCCAGTACGAGAGACACCTGCTGAGAGAGAGATCATGGTGCCCAGACAGAACAGCACGAGTACCCCAGTGTTCTGCCTTTCAGTCCAGGACTGTGCCCCTCCTCCCAACCAACTCCCTCTCCTCCACAAAGAGTGAAAATGAAGTCTGGGGTTGGAAGGCACCAGGACAGCAGCTGTGGCTCAGCCCCATGGCCAGCCCGAAGGGGCCTCTGGAGGAAGCTGTGGGAACTACCAGCTAGGCAGAGAGCAGGTATCTGACTTGCATAATGGCTAAGAGCCGGCTCCAGAGTCAGACAGGTCTGGCATTTATGACCAGTTTCATGATACCATGTTACCTTGGACAAATCATGACTCTTCTGAGCCTTAGTTTCCCCATCTCTAGATCAAGGATGGTTAATAAGATCTGAATGAGGTAATGCATATTAAGAAGTTAGCACAACGTGGTAGGGCCTGGTGGCTCACACCTGTAATCCCACCACTTTGGGAGGCTGAGGCAGGAAGATCACTTGAGGTTAGGAGGATCACTTAAGGTTAGGAGCCCAGGCAACATGGTGAAACCCCGTCTCTACTGAAATACAAAAATTAGCTGGACATGGTGGTGCATGCCTGTAATCCCAGCTACTCGGGAGGCTGAAGCAGGAGAATTGCTCGAACCCAGGAGGCAGAGGTTGCAGTGAGCCAAGATCATGCCGCTCCACTCCAGCCTGGGCAACAGAGTAAGACTTTGTCTCAAAAAAAAAGGAAGTTAGCACAATGTCTGTTCCATAGGGTGTGCAATAAGTGGGATATTGAGGGCATTACAGTGTGGTACAGACCCTTGAGTCAGATTGACTTCCCAAGGTCAAATCCTGGTCCCATTTTAATTGTTTCTATGATATACTTTCCACACCACCCACCTCCACATTTTAAACATCTCTGAAATCAGAATGCACCTCAGCATTGTAACATGTTTTAATTGTCAGTTATTATCTATTAGAGTATATGCGATAATAGCCTGTCTTTACACTTGATCTCTTACTTTGGGCAAATTACTTAATCTCTTGGTACCTCAGTTTCTTCAGTTGTAAAATAGGGATAATAATAGTGTCTACTTTATAAAGTTGTGAAGACTAAATTCGACTTGCTTTGCAAGTTTCTGGCACACAATAAAGGCTTAATAAATTCCATGTATTGGTACTGTTTTTATTATTATCATTTCAAACCAGGTAATTGTTGTGGTGGGAACTGCATGAGCTGAGCAGCTAGAGGCAGAAGAGGTGAAGGCTGGTATGGGAGGGGCAATGCTGGTTCTCAGATCAAAAGGGGAGTGTGATGAACAGTAGCCAGGAAGCCAGACAAGTGTGCACTGCAGCACAAGGTTGATCAGGGCATATGGTTTTCAGGTGAAGACTGGGAACCATGTTAGGGTACCAAGTCTGGTTGCCCAGTGGGGATGGGTTGGTGGATTAAAAAGGATGGCCAGGTTGGGCTAGCTGGTGTATATGTTCTCTTTGAACTTGCATGTTCTCTGACTATAATAACTACTGTCTATTAAGTCTTTACTATGTGCTAGGGCACTGAACTAATTGATAAGTACTGTCTCACAGAAATCTGTTATCAACCATATGAGTTAGGTGATTTTATTAGATCAATTTTATAAAAGTAACCGAGGTTCAGGCCGGGCGTGGTGTCTCACACCTGTAATCCCAGCACCTTGGGAGGCTGAGGCAGGCAGATCACCTGAGGTCAGGAGTTTGAGACCAGCCTGACCAACACAGCAAAAGCCCGTCTCTACTAAAATACAAAAATTAGCTAGGCGTGGTGGTGCATGCCTGTAATCCCAGCTACTCGGGAGGCTGAGACCGGGAGAACTGCTTGAACTCAGGAGGTAGAGGTTGCGGTGAGCCAAGACCGTGCCATTGTACTTCAGCCTGGGCGACAGAGCAAGACTCCATCTTAAAATACAAAACCAAACAAACAAAAGAAACTGAGGCTCAGAGAGGTAAATTAGCATGTTCAAAGTCACGTGGCTATTTAGTGGTAGAGCTGGAACCTGAATCGGGTTTTTTTCACTTTACTTCTGGCGCCTAAGCTCCTCTGCCACATTCTTGAACTCAGTTCTCCAGCACATCTCAGTGTATCCAGAAGCAATTTTTCTCCCTTTTTCCCTTCCCCCTTCCTCCCCCACCCCACAGGTCTCCACCTCCCAAGTCCACAAATGCCAAGCTCACAAGTCATCTGTTTTGCCAAAATTCTGTTCCGATTTGATAAACCGTAGCTGGGCCAGCTCACTCAGCATGATTCAGCCGGAGAGAATAGCAAGGCTGCATGCCCAGCGTGCCGACCGGCTGAGCTCAGGCAGGATGGGCGGCGCTCAGGAACCTCAGCCTGACAGATGGCTCCACTCGGCTGTCTCCGCGGGCCTGATGCCAGGGGCAGCACTCGCTCTCAGCAGGAGGGAGGTCGTGTGAGTTCCACATGCATGGATATGTGTGTGTGTGTGTGTGTGTGTGTGTGTGTTTGGATGGACCATGCAGGAGTGAAGCTGTGTATTATCCAGAGTGCCCATGTGTATGTGGCTGGTTTGCATATGTTTGTCTGTATGCGTGTGGATGAATGCATGTGTGCATGCCTGGCTGTGTGTTTGTGCGTGTATTTGGGTGCCTGCAGAAGTGTATGTGTGTGTGTTTGAGTTTCAAATTTGCATTCATGTAGGATGTGTTCTCATTAGCATGAAAGAGAAAGCTGGGGGTGGGAGGTGGGTGGAGAAGGGTCATGGGCTTTGAGAGTTGAGAATGCTGAATGTTCCCACCTGCAGTGGAGAGTTGCTGTACGCCCCCCGCTCTAGCTCTCTCTCCTCATCACAGGCCTGACTGACATCAGCAGCAACAAAAGGTCATATCAATCCCAATGTGAAGTTTAGGCTCCGGCTACAGTTTAAGTTTCCCAAACCAACTCCTTGGCTACAGTTTTCCCCTAAGGTAGAGGTACTTAACTGTTTGTTAATCTAGGGTTCCCCTGAAAATCTGGTGACCAGAATGAATCTTCCAGGAAAATGTCCTCAAAACACATACATTCACATGCAATATTATGGAGTTTAAGGGGCCCTCCAAAGCATATCCATGGACCTCAGGTTAGGAAACCAAGTATTATATAAACACTTATTGAATGGCTATGATACTGAGCCCTTGTTAGAGAGATAAGTACATAGAGGAAGAAGATGGCCACTGTTTAAAGAGTACACAGTCTAGCAGGAGGAATAGATGTAAATGCATAACTACAGTTAGTTATATATTGCATTGTATAACTAACTACAGTTATCTATATACTGCACTGTAACAAGTGCAGTAGTGGCTGGATGAAAGAACTGCCAGAGCATGAGAGGAATGAGGGCAAGCACTTCTGGAGGGGTTCAAGGAGGAACTCACTGAAGAAGGGGACACATAAGATACATATTGAAATACGAGAAGGCATTTATCAAACAGAGAAGATGCAGAAAGACTTCCCAGGCATAAAGAACAGCACGAACAAAGGCAGAGGAGATGCTGTATTTGGGGAACGATACACATGAGATGAGCTGGGAGCAAGGTGAAAGAGAGTTTAGAGGTGGACTGGGAAGGACCTTGTTCACACTAAGCTAAAAGTTTTGACTTTTATTCTATAAGTAAAGGGGAACTATTGGAGCTCTTTAAATAAGAGAGTGACATGATTTAATTGATGTTTTACAAAGACCACAATGCATCCGGCACTTATCCAGAGGTCAAATAAGCGGCTGTTGTGACAGTGCGGGTGAGAGAAAATACAGGTGCGAACACCAGGAATGTATGGGAAACGAGGACATAGGCTTAAAGAAAAGAGGTATTTAGGAGATAAACTAGTAAAAAATTAGATGACCTCATTAAATGTGTGGGGGTTAAGAAGAAGAAAGAAGAGTTCAGCATAGTTTCTGTGTTTCTAGCTTGAGAAGAAAGGTAGATGATAGTGCCATGCACTGAGACGGAACCACGATGCAGTTTAGGTTCTTGGAGGAAGATGATTTGTGTTTGAAACAGAGTGTGAGATGTCCAACTAGAAATATACATCGAGCAATTGACTATATAGGTCTGGAGCATTGGGGAGAGAGATTTAGAAATGTCAATTTATGAGTCACAAGCAGACAACTGAAGTCACAGGTAATAGATGAGATCACTGAGGGAGAATTTAGATAATCAGTGAGAAGAGAAGCAAGAAAGAAGTCAATATTTAAGGGGACATGGAGGAAGAGGAATTTGTAAAGAAGACTGTGAGAGGGGATTCTTAGGGTTTGAAGTGATTGAAATAAAATCAGGAGAGGTATCTCCTAGAAGCTAATAGTATACAATTTTTTTTTTAAATGGAGTTTCGCCCTTGTTGCTCAGGCTGGAGTGTAATGGCATGATCTCAGCTCACTGCAATCTCCGCCTCCCGGGTTCAAGCGATTCTCCTGCCTCAGCCTCCCGAGTAGCTGGGATTACAGGCATTCACCACCACGCCGGGCTAATTTTGTATTTTTAGTAGAGGTGGGGTTTCTCCATGTTGGTCAGGCTCCTCTCAAACTCCCAACATCAGGTGATCTGCTCAGCTCGCCCTCCTGAAGTGCTGGGATTAGAGGCATGAGTCACTGTACCCGGCCTAGTGTACAAAATCTTAAGAATGAGGGAGTAATCATTAGTGTCAAAGGCTACAAAGAGGCCAAGTAGGCAGAGGACTGATATAAAAACCACACATAATCAAAAAACAGAAGACTGGAAGGAAATATGAAATACACAAAACATTAATCAGAGTTATCAGCATGGGGAATTATGGGAGTTTTTACATTTATCAGAGTTATTACTATTGGAGATTATAGGTGCTTTTATATTCTATTTTATAGTTGTTTATCTCAGTGTTCCCAGTCCACTCCAGTGCATGTGGACCAAATTTGAACAATGAGAAAGAATACCTGGGGAAATTTTAGAAGGCTATTAGAAGACTTTCTTCTAGCCAAGAGAGAATAACAGGCACTGGATTTAACCTCCTGCCTAAAACAATTATAAAGCAATAGGCTGGGCATGGTGGCTCACGCCTGTAATCCAACACTTGGGAGGCCAAGGCAGGCAGATCACCTGAGGTCAGGAGTTTGAGACCACCCTGGCCAACACAGAGAAACCCCCTCTCTACTAAAAATACAAAATTAGCCGGGCGTGTTGGCACATGCCTGTAATCCCAGCTACGGGGGAGGTTGAGGCAGGGAAATCACTTGAACCCCGGAGGCAGAGGTTGCAGTGAGCGAGATAGCGCCACTGCACTCCAGCCTGGGTGACAGAGTGAGTCTCTGTCTCAAAAAAGAAAAAAAAAAAGAAAGAAAGAAAAAAGAAAAATAAAAAAAAAATTATAAAGCAGACAAAATTATAACATAATTTTCTGGTAGTGCAGGACACTGATCCTTGAAAGAGAGAGAGAAAAAAATGAGTCCTAATACTGCACAAGCTTACTATCTGGAAAGTTTCCAGGCTGTAGTGCATAAAAGAGTAACCTAGGCAGAGCTGGAAGATTCTCTGAGTTGAGGAGACAGCTGATTATTCAGGGAGGCCAAGATGGCTAGAATTCACAGGGCAGAGTATCAGGGGGAGAAAGTTGCATAGAGAGAACTCTAGAGATCTGCAAAGGATTCCCATTAAGTCTTCATCTGAGTACTAAAGACTGTATGCATATGAGGAAGCTACTAGAGGCTGGAGAAAACACACTTCACAGAAACAGGTGGAGTAATTCTTGGAGTTCACACAGGTTGGAAATAGTTCATATTCCTAACAACCAGGGTGAATAAATCTCATAATATATTGAGCATGGGAAAAATACTCAGAAGGATATTGCCTCATAATAGAGCCAAATTAGTCCTAGAATAGACTGTGCTCTCAAAGCTTCAAAGCAACCTCAGAGGCATCAAACTGTTTCCAAGCAAGTTAACTGCATCCTGAAACAAAGCTCAAAACAATTAAGGAATAAAAAAGCCTAGCACCCAACAATGTAAAGCTTACAATATTGGCATTGACTCAAACTTACCAGACATGCAAAGAAGCAGGAAATTATGGTCCATAATGAGGAGAAAATCAATCAATAGAAACAGGCCCATAATGACACAGATGATAGAACTAAAAAATAAGAACAATAAAACAGATTTTATAAATACATTTCACATGTTTAAAAAGACAGAGGAAAGCATGAGCATGTCGAGGAGAGGGAAGGAAGATGCAAAAAAGGCCTAAATCAAACTTAAAGAGATGAAAATTGCAATATTAACATAAAAATATACTAGATGGAACTGACAGATTAGATGCTGCAGAAGAAATATTAGTAATTTCGAAGACATAGCAATAGAAACTATCCAAAATAAAACATAGGAAAAAAGATGTAAAACAAGGAATGAGCATCAGTGAAGTATTAGTCCTTAATATATGTATAATTGGAAATCCTAAAGGACAGGGAGAAGACAGAAGAAATACATGAAGAAACAATAGCCCCCAAATTTCCAAACTTAATAAAATTGGAAACCCACAGATCCAAAAGCTCCATGAATCCCAAGCAGAAGAAACATGTAGACAACACATTAAGGCACCATAATAAATTTACTTAAAACCAGTGATAAAGAGAAAATCTTCAAACAGCTAGGGAAAAAAAGATGATGCAGAGAGGAGCAAAATGACATGGGATGCCGAGGCAGGAGGATCACTTGAGTTCAGGGGTTTGGGGCTGTGGTGTGCTATGATCACAGTGAATAGTCACTGTACTCTACCCTGGCAACAAGACCCTGTCTCGAAAAAAAAAAAAAAAAAAGATTATCAGACTTCTCATCTGGTTAATTATGCAAACCCAAAAAAGAGTAGTTGCAACTTTTTTTTTTTTTTTTTTTTTTTTGAGACGAGTCTCGCTCCTGTCGCCCGGGCCTGGAGTGGCAGTGCCCCGGATCTCAGGCTCACTGCAAGGCTCCGCCTCCCGGGTTTACGCATTCTCCACCTCCTCAGCCTCCCGAGTAGCGGGACCACAGGCACCCCCGCCACCTTCGCCGCGGCTAGTTTTTTGTATTTTTTTAGTAGAGAACGGGTGTTTCACCGTGTTAGCCAGGATGGTCTCGATTCCCTGACCTGCGTGATGCCACCCTCTCGCCTCCCAAGTGCTGGATACAGCTTGAGGCCACCGCGCCCGGGCCTAGTGCAACATTTTAATGTGCTGAAAGAAAACCGCCAACCTAGAATTCCATACCTAACAAAATGTTTTCAAAATAAAGGGAATCGGCCGGGTACCGTGACTCACACCTGTAATTCCAGCACTTTGGGAGGCGAAGGAGGGTGGATCACTTGAGATCAGGAGTTCGAGACCAGCCTGGTCAACGTGGTGAAACCCTGTCTCTACTAAAAATACAAAAATTAGCCAGGCGTGGTGGCGTGCACCTGTAATCCCAGCTACTTGGGAGGCTAAGGCAGGAGAATCACTTGAACCTGGGAGGTGGAGGTTGCAGTGAACCGAGATCATGCCACTGCATTCCAGTCTGGGTGACAGAGTGAAACTCCGTGTCAGAAAAAATAAATAAATAAATAAAGGCAATCAGACTTACTATGAAGTCATAGTAATCAAGTATTGGCAGAAAGATACGCATATAGATTAATGGAACATAACTAATAGTCCAGATATAAAATCTTACATTTATAAAATTTATACAATTTATAAAATCTTACTTGATTTAGACAAAGGAGCAAGGACAACTCAATGAGGGAAGGAATAGTCTTTTCAAGTAATGGTGCTGGGAAAATTAAATATCCATGCATAAAAAAGTGAACTCAAACCCTTACTTTACACCATATACAAAAATTAATTCAAAATGGATTATAGACCTAGACACTGGAGCTAACACTATAAGACATCTATAAGAAAACATAGGAGAAAAAAACTTCATGGCCTTTGGTTGAGCAAAGAATTTTTAGACATGACACTAAAAGTAAAAGCCATAAAATACAATTTTGATAAATTGGACTTTATCAAAATAAAAAACTTTTGCATTCAAAAGATACCATTAAGAAAATGAATACAGAAGCCATAGGTTGGGATAAAGAACTTGTACCCAGAATTTATAAAAAAAAGTTTACAGCTCAATAATAAAAGAAAATAACTCAATTTTAAATGGGCAAAATTTTGAGGAGACGCTTTACCAAAGAAGGAAAACAGATGGCTAATGAGCATGTGAAAAGATGCTCAACATCTTTGTCAACAACATGCAAATTAAAATCATGATGCAATGCCACTATACCATAAGGGCAATAATAAAAAAGATAATCCAGGCATGCACCTGTAGTTCAAGCTACTCAGGAGGCTGAGGCAGGAGGATTGCATGAACTCAGGAATTCAAGGCCAATCGGAGCAACGTCGTGAGACTCCACCTCTTAGAAAAAAAAAAGATAGTACTCAAAATATCCAATACCAAATGTTTGTGAGAATGCATTGCTGGTGAGAATGTAAACCAGTATAACTACTTTGGAAAACAGTTTGTCAGTTCCTCAAAAAGATAAGCACAGGCCTGACACAGTGGCTCAGGCCTATAATCACAGCACTTTGGGAGGCCATGGCAGGAGGATTACTTGAGGCCAGGATTTTGAGACCAGCCTGGGCAACATACTGAGATCTTGTCTCTATTTTAAAAAAAAAAAAGGTAGGCACAAATTCAACAATACAACCCAGCAATTCAATTTCTATAAATCTAACCAAAATAAATGAAAATATATATCTACCTTATGACATATATGCAAATATTCATAGCAGGATTATTCATAATAGGCCCTCACAAAAACAGAAACAAACTAAATGTTCATCAGTTGGTGAATGGATAAACCTAATGTGGTATATCTATAAATGGAATATTATTCTGCAATAAAAAGGAATAAACTACTGATACATACCACAATATTGTGAATCTTGAAACATGATGCTGAGTGAAAGAAGCCAGGAGCAAAAAAATTACGTGTATGATTCTATTTATATAAAATCTATAAGCCAAAACAAATTTAAAGGGACAGAAAACAGGTTAAGCGGTTGCTTGGGTTGGGGTAGAAATGAAGAAAAATTATTATATGCACATTGGGAAACATTTTGTATGGTGGAAAACTTCTAACACTGGATTGTGGTGATAGTTGCACAACTCTATTAATTTACCAAATGACTGAATTTATACATTTATAATAGGTAAATTTTATAGTATGTAAATTATACCCCAATACAGTTGTTTAAAAGAAAACAAAGAAGAAATAAAGACTTTGAGACATTTTTTAAAAACGGAAAAAATTTATCACCAGCAAAAACATCACTGCAAGAAAAGCTCAAGGAAATACTCCAATGAAAAGGAAAATCATGCCAAATAGAAATCTAGATCTACGCAAAGGAGCAAAGCACTAGAGATAAAAATATATGGGTGTACTATCTATTGCTGTATAACAAATTATTCTAAACTTTGATGGCTTAAAACAACACACATTTATTATCTCATATGGCTTAGTCTTGGGAGACAATTCTCCACGGCATTTATGCATATCTTGTATCATCTTTTATCATCTTTGTTCTAAACTATCTTTTTTTTTTTTTTTTTTACGTAATTTCTATTTTCCCCTGGTCTGGAGTGCAGTGGCACGATCTTGGCTCACTGCAACCTCTGCCTCCCAGGTTCAAGCAATTCTCCTGCCTCAGCTTCCCGAGTAGCTGGGATTACAGGTGCCTGCCACCACACCCAGCTAATTCTTTGTATTTTTAGTAAAGAGGGGGTTTCACCATGTTGGCCAGGCTGGTCTTGAACTCCTGACCTCGTGATTCGCCCACCTCAGCCTCCCAAAGTGCTGGGATTAAAGGTATGAGCCACTACGCCCAGCCTAAACTATCTTTTAAAGGATGTTTGTAGGGTCTGGAGTGGACCTCCAGCGAACTCCAACAGACCTGCAGCTGAGTGTCCTGACTGTTAGAAGGAAAACTAACAAACAGAAAGGACATCCACACCAAAACTCCATCTGTAGGTCACCGACATCAAAGACCAAAGGTAGATAAAACCACAAAGATGGGGAGAAACTTGAGCGGAAAAGCTGAAAATTCCAAAAATCAGAGCACCTCTTCTCCTCCAAAGGAACACAGCTCCTCTTCTCCTCCAAAGGAATGCAGTGCGAGACTTCGTCAAAAAAACAAAAAACAAAAAACAAACAAACAAAAAAAAACAAAAATGCAGCTGAATGGAGAATGACTTTGACAAGTTGAGAGAAGAAGCCTTCAGAAGATCGGTAATAACAAACTTCTCTGAGCTGAAGGAGGATGTTCGAACCCATCCCAAAGAAGCTAAAAACCTTGAAAAAAGACTAGATGAATGGCTAACTAGAATAAACAGCGTAGAGAAGACCTTAAATGACCTGATGAAGCTGAAAGCCATGGCACATGACTACATGACGCATGCACAAGCCTCAATACCCAATTCGATCAAGTGGAAGAAAGGGTATCAGTGATTGAAGATCAAATGAATGAAATGAAGTGAGAAGAGAAGTTTAGAGAAAAAAGAGTAAAAAGAAAGGAACAAAGCCCCCCAAAAATATGGGACTATGTGAAAAGACCAAAATCTACATCTGATGGGTTTACCTGAAAGTGACGGGGAGAATGGAACCAAGATGGAAAATGCTCTTCAGGATATTATCCAGGAGAACTTCCCAAACCTAGCAAGGCAGGCCAACATTCAAATTCAGGAAATACAGAGAACACCACAAAGATACTCCTCGAGAAGAGCAACCCCAAGACACATAATTGTCAGATTCACCAAACTTGAAACAAGGAAAAAATGTTAAGGGCAGCCAGAGAGAAAGGTTGGGTTACCCACAAAGGGAAGCTGATCAGGCTAACAGTGGATCTCTTGGCAGAAACGCTACAAGCCAGAATAGAGTGGGGGCCAATATTCAACATTCTTAAAGAAAAGAATTTTCAACCCAGAAGTTCATATTCAGCCAAACTAAACTTCATAAGTGAAGGAGAAATAAAATCCTTTACAGACAAGCAAATGCAGAGAGATTTTGTTACCACCAGGCCTCCCTTACAAGAGCTCCTGAAGGAAGCACTAAACATGGAAAGGAACACCCGGTACCAGCCATTGCAAAAACATGCCAAATTGTAAAGACCATTGATGCTAGGAAGAAATTGCATCAACTAACGAGCAAAACAACCAGCTAACATCATAATGACAGGATCAAATTCACACATAACAATATTAACCTTAAATGTAAATGGGTTCAATGCTCCAAGTAAAAGACACAGACTGGCAAATTGCATAAAGAGTCAAGACCCATCAGTGTGCTGTATTCAGGAGACCCATCTCACATGCAGAGACATACATAGGCTCAAAATAAAGGGATAGAGGAAGATCTACCAAGCAAATGGAAAACAAAAAAAGGCAATCCTAGTTGCAATCCTAGTCTCTGATAAAACAGACTTTAAGCCAACAAAGATCAAAAGAGACAAAGAAGGCCATTATATAATGGTAAAGGGATCAATTCAATAAGAAGAGCTAACTATCCTAAATATATACGCACCCAATACAGGAGCACCCAGATTCATAAAGCAAGCCCTTAGAGACCTACAAAGAGACTTAGACTCCCACACAATAATAATGGGAGACTTTAACACCCACTGTCAAT
>NW_016807378.1:1661909-1683811 GCF_001698545.2 Rhinopithecus bieti | reverse complement strand
CCACAATGAGATACCATCTCACACCAGTTAGTATGGCGATCATTAAAAAGTCAGGAAACAGCAGGTGCTGGAGAGGATGTGGAGAAAAAGGAACAGTTTTACACTGTTGGTGGGACTGCAAACTAGTTCAACCATTGTGGAAGACAGTGTGGCAATTCCTCAAGGATCTAGAACTACAAATACCATTTGACCCAGCCATCCCATTACTGGGTATATACCCAAAGGATTATAAATCATGCTGCTATAAAGACACATGCACACGTATGTTTATTGCGGCACTATTCACAATAGCAATGACTTGGAACCAACCCAAATGTCCATCATTGATAGACTGGATTAAGAAAATGTGGCACATATACACCATGGGATAGTATGCAGCCACACAAAAGGATGAGTTCATGTCCTTTGTAGGGACATGGATGAAGATGGAAACCATCATTCTGAGCAACTATCACAAGGTCAGAAAACCAAACACTGCATTTTCTCGCTCATAGGTGGGAACTGAACAATGAGAACACTTGGACACAGGAAGGGGAACAACACACACTGGGGCCTGTTGTAGGGTTGGGGGAGGTGGGAGGGATAGCATTAGGAGATATACCTAATGTAAATGATGAGTTAATGGGTGCAGCACACCAACATGGTACATGTATACATACGTAACAAATCTGCACATTGTGCACATGTACCCTAGAACTTAAAATATAATAATAATAATAATAATAATAATAATAATAATAATAATAAAAAGAATTTCAAGAAGTCAGAAAAGAAACAAACAAAACAAAACATAAACAATCCTCCTGCCTCAGCTTCCAGAGTAGCAGGGATTACAAGTATGCAACACTGCTCCCAACTGTTATAGGATTTTTCATATGTCTGGTACCAGAGTTATTGGTGAACAACTATTACACCCCAAAGTCAGAAACCATTTAGTCAACTTTTGTGACCCCTGGTATCTAGTGTATAATAATCTTACATGTAATGGAAACAGTAAAAAATTTGTTGATTAAATTTGCAAAAAATAAATAAAGGATGTTTGTTTAGCAAACAGCCTTGGAAGATGGCGAAAATGTCTCTCTCCACGTCAGAGGGCTGATATGTTTCCTGATTCATCCAATAAAGACAATGTCTTTGGAGTGAAGGCTGGGCAGGTTTACTTGCAGTCTTTAGCTTTTAATCATACACTATGAATGTAGAAAGTGACTTCACAGCGTTTTCTCTTGTATGGCCCAAACACACACTTAAATATTTACAGCTATAAATATTTACAGCTATGATATGCTCCAGGAAATACCTATACCAGGAGGTGATTGGGGAAAGGAGGGATGGGGAAGTGGGAAGAGAAGAAACATGAAAAAGATTGTATAGTGGGAATAGAGTGACGGTTGGAGGAGAGAACTTCACAAAAGAAAAATGTAATGCACAGCAACATATAGTTCAATAGAAGCTCTTTGGTTTGCAGGACAGTGGCTAACTCAGCAGATGAACCAGAGCTTCCTGCCCTTTGCAGATGGCATGAAGATAAGAGTTTGCCAAACAACTAAGATGGGCTCTTGGTTGAGCAGAGAAACTACAACATGGGACACACAGAGCCACCCTATTGCCCTACTGTCATTCAAGCTTAAAGGAGACATATCTACAGACAGGGTTTGAGCCTAGTAATGGTGAGAACTTCCTTGGGTGTCTCAACAGCCTGGAGATGAAATTCCCAAGAAGGCAGAAAATAGAGGTAGCACATTGGTTTTATTGTTTTTTATTTATAATTATAAAAGTCGTGCGTGCTTATTATAAAAATTCAAACAGTACAGAGGATATAAAGGGGTAAATAAAACCCTCTCCCTGCCAATTTCACTCTTCAGGGATACCTAATGTCAGCAGTTTCTTGTGCATGCTTCTATACACTTTCACCTTTATTTAATGTTTCTCAAAGTAATATATGCACAACGCTTTTAAAAAGAAAGCCACATAAACACAAAGCTTGTAACAAAAACCAATAATCCCTGTCCTGCCTCTCCTCCCGTATTTTCCCAAGTCCCTTTTCTCTAAGGTAACCATTTTAGGCATTTTTTAAATAGTCTAATCTTGGAAGTGACATTTTAGAGGGTTCTTCTGGCATTTATATATCTCTGCTTTTCCTAAATAATATGCTGCTAATGCTAATTTTTGATTAATCAATTTTAGACATAAAGTAATGACTTCTTGTATAGTGGATTCAGGATTTAGCTCTCTTACACCGCTGTCCCAACTGCTTCTTCTCCCCTATACTCCCAATAGAATTGTACTACAATTTTTTTTGCTAAATCAGTATTTAGTATTTACATTATTATGCCTTACAACTATTTACTTGTTACGTTATTACAAGTACACCAAAATTATATATTTTTTGTTTTTTTGAGACAGAGTCTCACTCTGTCACCCAGGCTGAAGTGCAGTGGCATAATTTGGCTCACTGCAGCCTCCATGCCCCTGGCTCAAGCAATTCTTCCACCTCAGCCTCCCGAGTAGCTGGGACTACAGGTGCATGCCACCATGTGCAGCTAATTTTTGTATTTTTTTTTTTTTTTTTTTTTTTTTTGAGACGGAGTCTCGCTCTGTCCCCCTGGCTGGAGTGCAGTTGGCCGGATCTCAGGCTCACTGCAAGCTCCCGCCTCCCGGGCCTCCCGGGTTTACACCATTCTCCTGCCTCAGCCTCCCGAGTAGCTGGGACTACAGGCGCCTGCCACCTCGCCCGGCTAGTTTTTTGTATTTTTTAGTAGAGACGGGGTTTCACCGTGTTAGCCAGGATGGTCTCCATCTCCTGACCTCGTGATCCGCCCGTCTCGGCCTCCCAAAGTGCTGGGATTACAGGCTTGAGCCACCGTGCCCGGCCCTAATTTTTGTATTTTTTGTAGAGACAGGGTCTCACTGTGTTGCCCAGGTTGGTCTTGAACTCCTGGCCTCAATCCACCCTCCTGCCTCGGCCTCCCAAAGTGCAAGGATTACAGATGTGAGCCACCATGCCCTGCTCAAAATTATATTTCTTTTCCTACCTTTGCTTTTCCTAAATCTAATAATTGCCTTGGTTTTTCACCTGCTTAATTTTCTTTGTAATTATTACGTATAGTCAATTTTCTGAAACTTTACAATAATCTTTCACTACAGTTTCCCTTGTAGTCAATTATAACAGGTAATCTGTTCCAATTTTTCTTTTCTTTTCTTTTTTTTTTTTTTTTGAGACGGAGTCTCACTCTGTCGCCCAGGCTGGAGTGCAGTGGCTGGATCTCAGCTCACTGCAGTCGCTGCCTCCCGGGTTCATGCCATTCTCCTGCCTCAGCCTCCCAAGCAGCTGGGACTACAGGCACCCGCCACATCACCCGGCTAGTTTTGTTGTATTTTTAGTAGAGACAGGGTTTCACCGTATTAGCCAGGATGGTCTTGATCTCCTGACCTTGTGATCCACCCGTCTCGGCCTCCCAAAGTGCTGGGATTACAGGCTTGAGCCACCGTGCCCGGCCTGTTCCAATTTTTCTCTTGAAAAATTGAAAGTCTCCTAGACACTCCTGGAGACTCACTTTCTTATCTGATTGCACCCTAGCCCTTCTGCTTAGCTGTCTTCCCAACACTTTTCTTCCCTGTCGTCCTGATAATTCTTTTTTGCCTTTTTCTGAGTTGGGATTCCTGTTGCCTAGACTTTGTATCTTCCTCTTTCTCAGTTTGCACCCTTGTTTGGGAGATATCTATTCCAGTAGCTTCATCAGTTTTAACCTGATGATACTCCTCAATGAACCTCTCTTTAATCACCTTACTCTTTGGCTATGCTCAACACCTGGTGCAACACTGTGATCCTAGAATCTCTACTCATTGTCTCTCTTCAGGTGCTCTTCATCTCTTTCATTGTTGGATCTTGTTTGTTTGTTTACTTCTATATTTTGGTGAGAAAGTGTATATTTCAGACATTGCATATCTGAAAATTTCTTCATTCTATCTTCACACTTGATTATAATGTGGCAAAGTATAGAATTCTTAGGAACTATTTGTTTGCAGAGTTTTTAAGCCATTGCTCCCTTCCCTTCTTGATTCCAATGTTGTTAAGAATCCTAAAGACATTTTGATTCCTGATTGTATACAACCCATTGTTTCTTTTTGGAAGATTTTAGAATCTTCTCTTATTTATTTATTTATCTTTATTTTAGAGATAGGGTCTCACTCTGTCACCCAGGATGAAGTACAGTGGCAGGATCATAGCTCACTGCAGCCTGGTTCTAGTGAACTTAAGCAATCCTCCCGCCTTAGCCTCCTGAGTAGCTTGGACTACAGGCATGCACCACCACACCTGGCTAATTTTTTAATTTGTTGTAGACATAAGGTCTTGCTAGGTTGTCCAAACTGGTCTCTAACTCCTGGCCTAAAGTAATCCTTCTGCCTGGGCCTCCCAAAGTGTTAGGATTACAGGCATGAGCCACTACACTCTGCTAGAATCTTCTCTTTGTCTTTGGTGTTCTGAAATTACACAATAGTGTTCTGAATTTCACTAAGTGCTGAGATATGAATATATTTTCATTCACTGTGCTGGGCAACTTCTGGAAGACAAAATCCTCTCCACAATTGGCTCAGCAAGTGAAGAGATCTTGGGAGGTCACATGCCAGCTATTTTACACTTTGGTCCAGAGTGAGATACTAATCACCTCAGCCTGCCTAACAGCAAAGTTCCTGGGAAATGCGAGGAGCAGAATAGAATATATGGTGAACACCACTATGTCTGACATAGGAAGAGTAGACTATAGAATTTTTGTTATAAAGGGAAGGAGAGATAAGGTAGTAGCTAGGGTGACAGGAGGTGAGTGGATTTTGTTTTTTGTTTTTCTTGTTTTTTGAGACAGAGTCTCACTCTGTTGCCCAGGTTAGAGTGCAGTGGCGTGATCTCAGCTCACTGCAATCTCCACCTCCCAGGTTCAAGCAATTCTCCTGCCTCAGCCTCCTGAGTAGCTGGGATTACAGGCCCACGCCACCATGCCCAGCTAATTTTTGTATTTTTAGTAGAGACGGAGTTTCACAATATTGGTCAGGCTGGTCACAAACTCCTGATCTTAGGTGATCCGCCTGCCTCGGCCTCCCAAAGTGTTGTGATTACAGGTGTGAGCCACTGTGTCAGGCCTGTTTTCTGTTCTTCTAATTAGAAGGGAATTGCATGTGTTTAGAGGAGAGGGAGTGGTTAATCAAGGGGCATGGTATTGTTCTTGGAGAAGGTGGAAGGAAGAATGATGAGCCTTAGAAAGGAGATCTGACCCTCTTTCTCTGAGATTGGCAGGAAGGAAGTGAAGGAAGTATAGTTAGCTAAATTTGTAGGTGTAGAAGCAGGAAATTGAAGTTCACACCTGATATTTTAAATTTCCTAAGAAGTAGGAAGCAAGCCAATTGCCAAAATTGGTAGCAGTGGTGGTGTGGTGAAGGGACCAGAAGTAGGTTATGGGCGTTCAAGAGCTTGGAGAAAGTTCTTGAATCTATCTCCACTAAGCCATCTGCCTTCAGATGGACAACTATTAATACAATAGCTTCCCATCTGATTAACTTGCCTCCACTAAACCCTTTCAACATACTACAAACAGGTTGACCTTTTTTAAAAGGACATATCAGATCATGCCACCCTCTGCATGAAATTGTACACTTGCTCAAAATTCTTGAAATGACCCAAATTTTTGGTTCACATTATCTTCTCAGCCTTGCCCTCAGCCCTCCATACACTCTTAACAGGAACCCTTTTCATTTCCTTCCTCCTTTCCTCCTTGAGGCCTTCACAGATACTCTTCCCTATACCAGGAGAGCACTTCCATTTCACTCCTATTCCTTTCACTTGGTTAATTTTAACCCTTTCTTTGGGTCTCGAATTAAATGTCGCTTTCTCAGAGAGGCCTTCCCTGATTCTTCAGTCTAGGCTAGGTCTTCCTATTGTATGCTCTTACGATACTTGGAGCTTTTTCCTTGGTAGCACTCTTCACAATGGTAATTATAGTTGGCCCTTGAACAACATGGGATTGAACTGCATGGGTCCATGTTTACATGAATTTTCTTCTGCCTCTGCCACCCCGAGACAGCAAGACCAATCTCTCCTCTTCTTCCTCCTGCTCAGGCTATTCAACGGGAAGATGACAAGGATAAATACCTTTATGATGATCCATTTCTGCTTAATAAAGTAAATATATTTTCTCTTCCCTGTGATTTTCCTTTTTTTTCTTTTCTTTTCTTTCTTTTTTTTTTTTTTTTGGAGACAGAGTCTCACTCTGTCACCCAGCCTGGAGTGAAGTGGTGCAATCTTGGCTCACTGCAACCTCCGCCTCTCTGGTTCAAGCGATTCTCCTGCCTCAGCCTCCTGAGTAGCTGGGACTACAGGCATGCACCACCACGCCTGGCTCATTTTTTTGTATTTTTAGTAGAGACGGGATTTCACCATGTTGGTCAGGATGGTCTCAAACTCCTGACCTCAAATGATCTGCCCACCTTGGCCTCCCAAAATGCTGGGATTACTCCCAAAATGCCAGGTGAGTCACTGCACCTGGCTCTCTGTGATTTTCTTAATAACATTTTCTTTTCTCTAGCTGACTTTAGTGTAAGAATATAGTACATAATACATATAACATACAAAATATGTGTTCATCAACCATTTATGTTATCAATAAGATCAACAGTAGGCTATTAGTAGTTATATTTTTGGGGAGTCAAAAGTTATACATGGATTTTCAACTGTGCAGGGGGTCAACCCCTTAACCCCCATGTTGTTCAAGGGTCAACTGAGTATGTTTGTATACAGTGAACAAGGGGTCTGTCCTCCACTAGACCATAATTCCATGAAGGTAGGCACTGTGTCTGTTTGTTTGGTCTACTGCTACATGTTTAACATGTAGCACATTGCCTGGCATGTAACAGATGACAAATAAATAGTTGTTAAATGAATAGGTTAATCAATTTTGTTAATTAATATTGTGAAGAGATAATCAAGGTCACAATACCTATGAGAGCCCAATCAAGAATGGAGACCACTTTTCCTAGGCGGCCGCTGAAGATGGCAGAGGTGCAGGTCCTGGTGCTCAATGGTTGAGGCCATCTCCTGGGCCTCCTGGCAGCCATCATGGCTAAGCAGGTACTGCTGGGCCAGAAGGTGGTGGTCATATGCTACGAGGGCATCAACATTTCTGGCAATTTCTTTTTTTCTTTTTTGAGAGAGTTTCCCTCTTGTTGCCCAGGCTGGAGTGCAATGACACGATCTTGGCTCAAAGCAACCTCCGCCTCCAGGGTTCAAGCAATTCTCCTGCCTCAGCCTCCCGAGTAGCCAGGATTACAGGTGCCCACCAGCACGCCCAGCTAATTTTTTGTATTTTTAGTAGAGACGGGGTTTCACCTGTCTTGAACTCCTGACCTCACGTGATCAGCCCGGCTCAGCCTCCTAAAGTGCTGAGATTACAGGCGTGAGCACCACGTCTGGCCATTTCTGGCAATTTCCACAGAAACTAGTTGAAGTACCTGGTTTTCCTCCACAAGCAGATGAACACCAACTCTTCCGAGGCCCCTACCACTTCCGGGCCCTCAGCCGCATCTTCTGGCGGACCCTGCGAGGCATGCTGCCCCACAAGACCAAGCGAGGCCAGGCTGCCCTGGACCGCCTCAAGGTGTTTGACATCATCCCACCACCCTAAGAAAAGAAAAAGCGGATGACAGTTCCTGCTGCCCTCAAGGTCGTGCATCTGAAGCTTATGAGAAAGTCTGCCTATCTGGGGCGCCTGGCTTACGAGGTTGACTGGAAGTACCAGGCAGTGACAGCTACCCTGGAGGAGAAGAGGAAGGAGAAAGCCAAGATCCACTACTGGAAGAAGAAACAGCTCATAAGGTTATGGAAACTGGCAGAGAAGAAGGTGGAGAAGAAAATTGACAAATACACAGAAATCCTCAAGACCCACGGACTCCTGGTCTGACCCCAATAAAGACTGTTAATTCCACAAAAATAAAAAATAAAAAAATGAGAGAGAGGGAGAGACCACAGCACTGCTGCAGAGTCAGTCTGCAGGGTTATGTTCAGCAGCTTCACTATGGGGGTGGAGAAAACTGATAGTTGAACTGTTGCAAGGTGGGTGTGGAAGAAAGAGGATAATGTTGGTCTTCATGTGGCACTATAAGGTGTAGGCGGAATAGGGAAGGGAAATATGGAGAGGAGTGATGAACTTGGTAGAAAATGGTAAGGTCAAAGACCTGGTGGAGTCCAGGATATGAAGGAGAATGTATGGTGGGAGTAAGAGTGAGAGAGCTAGGGAGCCAGAAGGTGATAGTCTGAGATTTAGTACTCCAGACCTTAAGATCTCAAAAGTGGAGCAGTGCCAGGTCTTTAACAAATCCAAGACATAATCATGGAAATGAATGAGTGGAATGGCTGTAAGGTGGTGGTTACTGTTGCCAAAAATAAGGAATACGGAGGCTAGGATGTTAAATGGTTCCATATAGTGAAGTTACCTAGGTGACGGCGAGCCTTAAAGTGAAGAAGACTTTCTGCCAGGTACCAAAATCTTTAAGGACTGAAATGGTCAGAGGATGACTCCTGTAAAGATAGCATAGAAGAGGCCGGGCGCGGTGGCTCAAGCCTGTAATCCCAGCACTTTGGGAGGCCGAGACGGGCGGATCACGAGGTCAGGAGATCGAGACCATCCTGGCTAACACGGTGAAACCCCGTCTCTACTAAAATACAAAACTAGCCGGGCGAGGTGGCGGGCGCCTGTAGTCCCAGCTACTCGGGAGGCTGAGGCAGGAGAATGGCGTAAATCCGGGAGGCGGAGCTTGCAGTGAGCTGAGATCCGGCCACTGCACTCCAGCCTGGGTGACAGAGCGACACTCCGCCTCAAA
This sequence comes from Rhinopithecus bieti, assembly GCF_001698545.2. Classification (NCBI taxonomy): domain Eukaryota; kingdom Metazoa; phylum Chordata; class Mammalia; order Primates; family Cercopithecidae; genus Rhinopithecus; species Rhinopithecus bieti. The sequence goes on along the minus strand of NW_016807378.1, from coordinate 1,674,946 downwards.
AAAAAAAAAAAAAAAAAAAAAAAAAAAAAGATAGCATAGAAGATGGCATGAGCCTCAAACACAGGCCTTCCCCTCATTTCTTCCATTCTTGGATCAGTTATACAGCAGTCAAAGTTCCAGGACAGAGGGTCTGATAGGCTGAGCTGGATGGTATAAGCCTCAAATGACAAGTAGATTTTGCAAGGGGTAGAAGTAATGTGGTAGGTTAGTGTCAATGGGAAATGACAAGACTGCCAGTGAAGTCCCCAGTAGTATATGGAAGATGTGAGAAAAGCCAGTGTCTAATCAAGAAGCTGGAAGGCCCGGGCATGGTGGCTCATGCCTGTAATCCCAGCACTTTGGGAGACTGAGGCAGGCAGATCACCTGAGGTCAGGAGTTCAAGACCAGCCTGGCCAACATGGTGAAACCCCGTCTCTACTAAAATACAAAAATTAGCCGAGCGTGGTGGCATGCGCCTGTAATCCCAGCTACTCAGGAGGCTGAGGCAGGAGAATCACTTGAACCTGGGAGGTGAAGGTTGCAGTGAGCCGAGATCACACCATTGCACCCCATCCTGGGGGACAAGAGCGAGACTTCATCTCAAAAAAAAGAAGCTGGAAGAAGATATAATGGAGGTATGGCACTCAGAAAGAGCCAGGTTTCCTTTAAGCAGGAGGCAGAGAAAGTAAACTGCCAAGAAATTAAAGTTCATAGGAGGGGTTTTTGCTTATTTGCCTATTTTTCAATGGATGAAGGATTATTCCAGCAGTAAAAGTAACAACATGTAATAGAGAGAGGACAGGCCCTGGTCAGAGGTCAGGGTTCCATTCCTGGCTCTATCACCTACTAGCCAAGCAACTTTAGCCAATTACTTTGCCAGAGCTCAGTTTTCCCACTTGTGAATCAGTAACCTTATAATTCAGTTACTTTGCGGATCAAATGAGATAATGGGTGCAAAATTGCATTATAAACTATAAAGTATGGTCCCTACATATTGTTATCATTAATGTGTGGTGAGTTTATGCAAGCATTTGGACCAAGGTTCTTATTCCTGACTCAGTTTGGAACAGTACTGGGAGGAATGCAGGCCAAATACTAACACCATTTTAGAGGTGGGACAAAGTACCATGCTAAATTGTGCTATGTGGTATAACGGTGGAATAGAGAATGCTGTGTGAGCACAGAAAAAGGAACAATTCAGAGCCTAAGTGAACTTTATAGTGGAAATGCCATGTGAGCTGGCCATTGAAGATTAAGTCTGAGAAAGGGAAAGCTATTCCACTCTCCTTAGTTAGTGGTAGAGATCTAAGTAGAAGCCAGGGCCATAAACATGCAGTTAGGTGCTGCTTCCCAGTGCTCTTTGACCCCCATATGCTGCAGCATATTCTCTTTGCTTTTGCTAAGGGCCTAACTGCCATGGGAGCACCACCATTCTTGCTTAGTCTCTTTGCAATTTGCTGTCAACAACTTACTGTCAGTGTACAGATGTACAGTTCACATCCCCCAGATATGCAGCATCACACTTCAGTTTCTGCCTCTGAGCCTCTTCCAAGTTGTCTGATGATGCCTGCTGTTGGCTGACTGCCATGCCTTATCTGGGAATCAATGAGACCAGCAGGTCAACTGTGAGCAGCTCTCCCAGGAAACCAGCAGGGTTTTAAAGGAATCGTGACTTGTCACACACACTGTGATTGACTTGTCACACACACTGCGATTGACTTGTCACACACACTTGAATGAGGTTGCTAGAGGTCCCTCCATCCTATCCCCTCCTCCCCTATTTCCTTCAGTGACTTTGCAGAAAAACCAGATCCTATTTGGTTTCCTTCTTCCTCAATCTCTTAGGTTCCCAAAGTCTGTTTCCTTCATACTTTTTCAAAGGGCATTGGTGGGGACCTGGTAACTCACCTTATTCATAAAAACTTGGTTACCCAGTGGTGGGCCATATTTCTATTTAATAGCCTGCCATAATAATAACCATGGTATATCTATTTTATAGATGAAGAAGGTAAACCTCAGAGAGGGTAAGAGGTGAGAGGCTCAGGGTGGGGAAAAAGCAGAACATGAGACAGTAATACAGCCTAAGGCAAGGCAATAATGACTATCTGTCAATGTTTGGTTGCCCAGCATCCATTTCCCCACTTCCTGATAGTACCCTGATTTCTGTACACATTATGTGCAGTCTTGGTGGAAGCAGACATTCAGAGAGGCCTGTTTCCCACTGCAGTTAGGGGAGGGCTACAAAATTCTGACCTTTGAGATTTAAGGGAAATAGCAGAAGTTACCTCCCTGCTGAGACTAGTATGCAGCCTAGCCCACACTCCATGTTTAGTAAATGTCATTTCTGCCCAGCACTGTCTTTTCTTACAGTCTGAGTGGTGTTAGGCAAGTCACTTAACATTATTTGCCTCAGAAATGATGTGTGTAGGCCAGGTGTGGTGGATCACGCCTGGGTGGATCACTTGAGGTCAGGAGTTTGAGATCAGCCTGACCAACATGGTGAAACCCTGTCTCTACTGAAAATACAAAAATTAGCCACGTGTGGTGGTGTGTGCCTGTAATCCCAGCTACTTGGGAGGCTGAGGCAGGAGAACCACTTACACCAGGGAGGCAGAGGTTGCAGTGCGCCGAGATCTGGGCAGCCAGGGTGAGAGAGCGAGACTCCATCCCGGAAAAAAAAAAAAAAAAAGAAATGTTGTATGTAACGTCGCCATCGTTCCTAACGTGTGTTAAGTGCTCAGTGGTTAGTTACTGCTCTGATTGTCATAATTATTCTTTTGTTCCCAGTGAATGGGTTGAATCAATTGTGGTATGTATCATCAGCATGACAGAAACTATTTAAAGTAATGTGGAAGCAGATATTGACTTACTGAAACAGAAACTGATTTATATGGTTGAATAAAAAGGTCAAATTATGATCATACTTTGATTAAAATATGCCCATAGGCCAGGCGTGGTGGCTCATGCCTTTAATCTCAGCACTTTGAGAGGCTGAGATGGGTGGATCACTTGAGGCCAGGAGTTCAAGACCAGCCGGCCAACATGGTGAAACTTCATCTCTGCTAAAAATACAAAAATTCGCTGGATATGGTGGCGTATGTCTGTAATCCCAGCTACTTGGGAGGCTGAGGCAGGAGAATCACTTGAACCTGGGAGGTGGAGGTTGCAGCAAGCTGAGATCACGCCACTGCATTCCAGCCTAAGCAACATAGCGAGATTCTGTCTCAGAAACAAACAAACAAACAGAAAAACAAAAGAATAGAATACACCTGAAACAGTATGTCCCAAAATGTTAACCAGTATTTATCTCTGTTTTATTTTTGCCTTTCTTCATTTTCTATTTTCAGTGAACAGACATTAGTTAATAGTTACTAATTTTTAAGTTTAAAAAGGCCATCACTTAGTGGAGAATTAAGGCTTGGTTTCAGCCAGGGGCAAATTCAAGCAGATAGCACAAGGCGGCCAGGTTCCACAAAATGGGGATTAAGTCAGAATAGCAGTCACATCAGATATCTGGATGGCATACTTCTGGTTGAAAGGGCAGTCCCAGGCAGTGGCTAGATACATAATTCAACCCTCCAGGGGAGCTGGGGGCCAGAGCAACTTAGGTCCTTGTAACTACTTTAATTCCCTGAAAACCTTTCTTAGTTACCCTCCCCATCTACCAGCCACTGTCTACTCCATTCGCCTAATTTATTTCCTTCCTAGGACTTACTCACTCTGAAAACACCTTATTTTGTTGTTGTCACAGGAATGTAAGCTCATGTGTGCAAATATTTTGTCCGTCTTATTCATCATATACATGCTGTGACATGAAGAGCGCCTGCACAAAATAGGAGCTCAATTAAAAACAGAGAATTAGCTGGGCGTGCTGGCTCACGCCTGTAATCCCAGGCTTTGGGAGGCCGAGATGGGCGGATCACGAGGTCAGGAGATCGATACCATCCTGGCTAACACGGTGAAACCCTGTCTCTACTAAAAATACAAAAAAATTAGCCAGGCGTGCTGGCAGGTGCCTGTAGTCCTAGCTACTAGGGAGGCTGAGGCAGGAGAATGGCGTGAACCCGGGAGGCAGAGCTTGCAGTGAGCCGAGACTGCGCCACTGCACTCCAGCCTGGGGACAGAGCAATTCTGTCTCAAAAAAAAAAAAAAGAAAGAAAAAGAAAAGAAAAAAACAGAGAATTATTGCAAAATCAAAACCCACCAGGGAATAAAAATAAGGGAAACTGAGGCAGAAATCCAGCTGTGCCTTTGGGATCTACAAGTGTGAGGGGTCAGCAATTATGAGTTCACCTTTTGGGGTTGGATTCAAAGTAAGGAATATAAGCAAATAAATACAATTTCAATGATATTTTTTCTTTTCAAAAGCAGTTATCACATTTTTTAAAATGGTGATGACACTTGCAGAAGAATATGACACAGTCTCCGTGTATGAGCTTATTGGAAGTCTAGGCTAAATGAGTAACTTCCTGAATGACGTGAAAAGTGATGAGGCTCTGGCATTCTGGGAAAACTTGATACAAATACTAAAGCAATTCCATGGAATGATATTTAAAAGTTTAAATGGCCACTTAGTCTAAAAGATTTTGGCTTGAAACTAAATGAATATTTCTTATAAACATCAAAATCCCTGGCATAACTCAGCTTTTATGAGACACAAGGAAGCAGAAAATTCTGAGTTTTATGTCAAACCTTTGGTGAACAAGCAAGTAGGAAAAATGAAAGGGAGAGGGGACACCTGAGACTTTCATTCAACATCTTTTATATGCCACACACTAACAAGCCATGACTTTTCTCATTTAATAACTCTACAAGGCAGGCACTATTTATTTCCATTTTCCAGAACAACAACAACAAGAAGCTGAAACAGATTGACTTGCCCAAGATCACAGTTAATAAATTACAGAGGAAAATCTAATTCCAGGTTTATTTGATTCTAGAGCCTGCATACTTTTAATTTACCACACTTGCCTCTCCAGCATTCCTGGAAATCCCCTTGATGAAATATATTGCTCATCTTAAAAAAAAAAAAAGAAAAAAAAAGGCAATAATATGGCTTAAAAGGAAGCAGGAAGTAATAGGAAAAACTAAGTAATTCACAAACTATTAGGTTGAATCACATACAATTGCTGATACTTGACTTTTTTTAACCCATAAAAGAAGCAGTTTCATATCCTTCAACCTCATGATAGGGTATTATTTCTGTGGATAAAGATCACCATGACAACTCTATTAATCACTACTCCATCACTCATCTGTACACACCTTTACTGATTAAATTTCACGTCGTTTCAGTAACAGTTTAAGACAGGAAGGGTTTTACATATGAGGAAGAGCAGATTTGGTAACCCTACCCATTTTTCAGAGCAGCATTTCCCTTAGGAAAACATGTAAGTTTTTTTAAAGGCTCCCATCTGTCCCTGACTCCCTGCCCCTTCCATGTCCCACTTTCCACATCATGTTCTGTCAAAATAAATTTTTTTTTTTTTCTAAAAAAAGACAGGGTCTCGCTTTGTTACCCAGGTTGGAGTGCAGTGGCACAATCATAGCTCGATGCAGCCTTGAACTCCTGGGCTCAAGTGATCCTCCCACTTTAGTCTCTCAAGTAGCTGGGTCACCATGCTGGGCTGATTATTTTAGTTTTTGTAGAGACAGGGGTCTCAATATGTTAACCAGGCCGGTCTCAAACTCCTGGGCTCAAGCAATCCTCCCACCTTGGCCTCCTAAAGTGCTGGAATTACAGGCGTGTGCCACTGCATGCAGCCTAAAATTACTCTTGAATTTTGCTTCTACAGTTGGCTTCTAACTGGTCTCCCACACTTCCAATCTGTTCTCCAAAGGTTTTTTCCTAAATGCAAACCTGGGCTGGGCTCAGTGGCTCACACCTGTAATCCCAGCACTCTGGGAGTCTGCAGCAGAAGAATCACTTGAGGTCAGATGTTCAAGACCAGCCTGGACAACACAGCAAGACCCCTATCTTTCAAAAAAGAAAGAATTTTAAAAATTAGCTGGGTGTGGTGGCATACACTTTAGTCCTAACTACTTGGGAGGCTGAGGTGGGAGGACTACTTGAGCCCAGGAGTTCAAGGTTACGGTGAACTATGGTTATGCCACTCACTGCACTCCCGTCTAGGTGACAGAGCAAGACCCTGTCTCTTAAAAAAGAAACAAAAAGCAAATCTGTCACTTATCTGCTTACAATTTACCATCTCCAGCCTAATCATATTGCCTCCCAAAAATGCTATGTTGAATAGAACCCACTTCTCTGTGTCATGCACCTCTGTGACTTTACCCCACCTATTTTGTGGCTGGAATGGTTTTTTCACCCCTTTTCCCCATCCCTTACTTGACATTAAACAGGCAAATTTATGCTTTTCAAGGCTTAATTCAAATGTCACCTCTTTATGAAACTATGCCTGACTCTCCTCTGATAGCCACCAGTTTTCTGTGCTCTCACAGCAATTGGTACATTTTTCTATTTTAAGACTTTCAAATAGTGCTCTGATTAGGTGTTTCTGTGCCCTTAAAATATTGACCAGACTGTATCTTACTATTAGTAACATCAGGATGTTGCATAACACTAGATGTATAGCAGGTATTACCAGTCAGAACCCAAGGGTCCTTAGTACTGAGTCCCTGTGTTATATCTCAGGTTGGGGAATGAGGGAAAAAGCATACAGGTTGAGTGCCAAAAACAAGGGTGCACTCTTCCAGGGCATTTCCAGAGTTCTTTTACAGTGAAGGCATAAGTTGGGGACTACCTGAACTTGGATTTATATTTTCATTACCAAGGCTTATTTCATTAGGGTAAACAGTGTTTATGAGCACTATATATAGATTACATAACAGCATTTGAATTTTATATTTTATACAAACATCTAGGATGGTAGTGGGGCACCTAGAAATCGAATTGTCCTTTGCTACAACCATGAAATACTGAGACATTTCATTCAATTTGATAAACAAGAAACAATTTACTAGCTGAAAATATATCTATGCAATATAAAACCACCAGGAGTACACATGGCCACAAAGACAAGCTGTTAGATCAAGAACATTCATCCCATCAAATATTAATATTGCCATAATGCTTCTTCAGTACTTTTAAAGTTTGGTAGCAGGTATTAAAGTGTTAAAATCTTTATAGAGAAGAAACATAAAATTGACAAAATTTGTTCTACTAACTTGGGAAAAGATCATCACTATCTGATTTTAGCTGTGGGAACACATTTGTCTAGTTTGTGGAATACTAGTGTTTTAGCAGGGAAAGTTCGAAAAATATGCTCTTAGCCTAACAGAAAGCAGTCATACCTTTACTCAAAGCAAAGGATCACTAAAAAAAAAAAAAAGTGTGACTTTAAACAAGTTTGTAGAAAGAGAAAATTTTGATTATAATTCATTTAATTCACTTTTTTAGTGTTTTTGGGCTTTCAGATATGGTTTGCGTAGCTCAGTAGGGGTCAGTAATTTTCCCAGACTCCTTGAGCCAGATGGGCATTTTCCCTTTCCCCACACCCTGGCTGGTGAAGTCCTGTGTGGTAGGAGTCTATCCCCACTGTCTTATAAGGGAATACAGTGTTAACTCACAAGAGGATGCCCAGAAAAGGCTGAGGTTTCAGCCACTTTGAAGCTCAAGAGATCAAGATCACAGATCTAAAAATCACAAAAGCTGGAATCAGGGACTCTAGCCAATAAAATAGCTACACCTAGTAACGGTTAGACAGCATTTATTTTCAAGATGTACTGGAGATAAGACTGATGTGATATTTCAATTTCCTATTCACTTGGAAAGATAGGCAGTGTATCTGCAACATATCCTGACTCATCTTTTTTTTTCTTTTGAGACAGAGTCTTGCCCTGTTGCCCAGGCTGGAGTGCAATGGCACGATCTGGGCTCACTGCAACTCCCGCCTCCCAGGTTCAAGCTATTCTGCTGCCTCAGCCTCCCGAGTAGCTGGGATTACAGGTGCCCACCACCATGCCCAGCTAGTTTTTTTTATTTTTATTTTTAGTAGAGACAGGGTTTCACCATGTTGGCCAGGCTGGTCATGAACACCTGACCTCAGGTGATCCACCTGCCTCGGCCTCCCAAAGTACTGGGATTACAGGCATGAGCCACTGTGCCCAGCCCTGATTCATCTTATATAGGAAATATTATCATAATGTAGGAGACTGCTGTCTTTTTTCTCACCTAACATTTTTTCCTAGGCACATCCCCACAGTGCAATTTAGTCCACACCCTAGTCATCTTTATGACTATATGCACCATTCATTTGGTCACTCAACAAATATTTATTAAGCATGTACTATCTACTGGGTACTCTGGTACAGACTATAGACACACCACCATTGCTTGTCAATACTCATTTTGGAGCATCTTGATCATTTTTCATTTTTATTACTAAAATATTAAATCTTTGGACTTTTTTCAGTGGCCTCTCAAAAATAGCATTAGCAGTGAAGAGTCTGACCACGTCCAAAAATTGTATAGAAACTGTTGTATGTGATTAAAATTAATGCATAGGCTTTAATTTTAAAATTATATGTGAAATTTATGGTTAGGCTACTGTAGTAGACCATGTTAAGGATGACAGAGTCTAAACCAGGACAATGGCATTGGAGTGGGGGAAAGATTAGAAAAATATTGAGGAAGGGAAAAAAATGAGTCTTGGTGTCTGATGAGATATAGGCATGAGGGCAGAGTTAAGGATGATTACTGGGTTTCTAGCATAAATTACCAGAGAACACAGTAGAGGAACAAGTTAGGGGAACAAGATAAATTCCATTTCATTTTGATGTGCCCATTGGTGACATCCAGGTAGATATATCCCAGTTGATTTACAGAGTTTGTTGAAGAGGTAGCTGTAAAAACACAAGGCTTTCCTGCTCCTTGTTTATGGCAATAAGGATATTTTAAAATATAAAAAACAAAACAAAACGTACGGCTTTTTAGTATAGATTTTAAAGCCAGAAAGCCAGAAAGTCAGTTAACTGAATTGTTTCATTTTACAGATAAGGACACAGGCCCAGAGACATCTGTCTGTTTTCACAAAGCTACTTAGTGAATTGAGAATAGATTTAGAAAAATTCATTCAAGACTCTTTCAGTCCACCATGCTGCATGCCATTTGTGTATTTTGTTGGTTTTACAACTGTGATGGTTAATACTGAGTGTCAACTTGATTGAAGGATGCAAAGTATTGATCCTGGGTGTGTCTGTGAGGGTGTTGCCAGAGGAGATTAACATTTTAGTCAGTGGATTGGGAAAGGCAGACCACTCTTAATCTGGGTGGGCACCATCTAATCAGCTGCCAGTGTGGCTAGAATATAAAGCAGTCAGAAGAACGTGAAAAGACTAGACTGAGGCCGGGTGCAGTGGCTCATGCCTCTAATCTCAGCACTTTGGGAGGTTAAGGCAGGTGGATCACCTGACATCACAAGTTAGAGACCAGCCTGGCCAACACGGTGAAACCCCATCTCTACTGGAAATGCAAAAAATTAGCTTGGCGTGGTGGTGGGCGCCTGCAATCTCAGCTACTCGGGAGGCTGAGGCAAGAGAATCATTTGAACCTGGGAGGCAGAGGTTGCAGTGAGCTGAGATCATGCAATGGCACTCCAGCCTGGGCAACAAGCGCAAAACTCCATCTCAAAACAAACAAACAAAAAAAGGCCGGGTGCGGTGGCTTACACCTGTAATCTCAGCACTTTGGGAGGTCGGGGTGGGCTGATCACAAGGTCAGGAGATCGAGACCATCCTGGCTAACACAGTGAAACCTTGTCTCTACTAAAAATAAAAAAAAATTAGCCAGGAGTGGTGGTGGGCCTCTATAGTCCCAGTTACTGGGGAGGCTGAAGCAGGAGTATGGCATGAACCCAGGAGGCGGAGCTTGCGGTGAGCCGAGATTGTGCCACTGCACTCCAGCCTGGGTGACAGAGAGAGACTCCGTTTCAAAAAAAACAAAAAAACCAAAAAGACAAGATAAGACTGGACTAGACTGGCCTAGCCTTCCAGCCTACATCTTTCTCCAGTGCTGGACTGGAGGACTGCAGGACTGGAGGACTGTTCGACTGCAGGACTCTTCCTGCCCTCGAACATCAGACTCTTAAGTTCTTCAGTTTTGGGACTCAGACTGGCTTTCCTTGCTCCTCAGCTTGCAAACAGCCTATTGTGGGACCATGTGATCATGTGAGTTAATACTTTATAAACTCCCCTTTACATACATATCCTATTAGATCCTATTAGTCTGTCTCTCTAGAGGACCCTAATACAATTATTCCACATACAATTATTCAAAAATACATACAATGCAAATTTTTCTCAGAATCCTATAATTATATACAGAGCCCAGATAAAAGACACAAATCCCACTTGCATTCTTTTGTCACTGCATGACTGACTTCTCAGAGATTCTGCCATTGCTAGATGGAGAAAATAAAAGAGGAAGTGGTCAGATTATTAGAAGTGACTTTTGATCACAGTGAGCAACCCCTAAACATCACACGGTTACTGTAACCTGGATGCACATATCTCTGGGCTCATTTTTAAAGAACTAGTCATTTGATTGTCATTCTGAAAGCAAACAAAGCCAGTATGTTCATCATAGACGATCTATCACATGAGGAACATGGGTTATGACAATCACGTTTAGCTAACAATAGTTGATAGGCAAAAGTGCCCAGAGCTTATTTTAAAAAACTACACAACAGACTGGGCACTGTGGCTCACACCTGTAATCCCAGCACTTTGGGAGGCTGAAGCGGGTGGATCACCTGAGGTCAGGAGTTCGAGACCAGCCTGACCAACATGGAGAAATCCCATCTCTATTAATAATCCAAAAATTAGATAGGTATGGTGGCAGGCGCCTGTTCTCCCAGCTACTCAGGAGGCCGAGGCAGGAGAATCGCTTGAACCGGCAAGGCAGAGGTTGCGGTGAGCTGAGATCGCACCACTGCACTCCAGCCTGGGCAACAAGAGTGAAACTCCGTCTAAAAACAAAAAACTACACAACAAATAGTTACAAAGTCAAGGGGTCAATGATACCTCAATCAAATAATTCTCAAGACATGAAGATTCTTTTAAGTCAGTTACTGTGTAAAATGAAGACCTAAATTCTGAGGGAAGTATAAAGATAATGAGAACAGGGTTCAGTCTTCTCTGTAAGGTAAGGAAGGTCAATACAGGAAGAAATGGAATGAATACTTACTGATGAGCATCTACTGTGTGCCAAATATTCATAATAAATACATTATATCATTTCATTTTCATATCACCTCTGTGAAATACATGTTAAAAGCACCTTACAAATGAGGAAACTGAGGTACAATTTATTAAGCTGTGGTGGCAATGTGTGACTAGTTACAAGGGCTTTAGTGTCAGATGCCCTGGCTTTATATCTGAGTTCATCTCTTACTATTAAACCTTGAATAAGTGACTTAACCTCTTGTAAGACTGTAATCATCATCTTTAAATGACGATATTAACAGTATTTGCCTTAGAGTGTCATTGTGAACACTGTAAATGTCATGGAAAAAGCACTCATGGTTATACCCAGCACAAGTAAGCACTAAGTTAGCTATTTACCATTGCCTGAGACTACATAGCACATAACTAGCAGATGTGATTCCATACTTTCCTAATTCTAAACTGAACTTCTGCATCACACCTGGTTACTTCTGTAGGTTCCTGAGATCCTGGAGGTAGAGAATGGAGCTGGGGACAGGTAACATTGATGGTGTACTGAGAATCTGGGAGAGGAAAGTAAGGCAGGGAGCTGGTATCCCTAACCGTTTTGAGGACAGCATTCAGAACTGTTAAAAGACAAACTATAATTTTAACTCAATCTTGATTTAAGAGAAAGGCTATACATTATTAGCTGACTGGAACATTCATCAATGTGGAAGGAACAAGTCACAAATTAAACTACTTACTTTACCCAATACATAGCAGAAATATTTCACCTCTGATACTGAGTTTCTAAAGATAGTATATTTTGGTTCTCTTACCTTTCTGATATCCCTAAAATGACTTTTTGTCTCCCACATTATTTCTCACTTAACTAGAAAAGTTTCTGACAGGTAGCAAAATATCACTATCAACTTGGCATTTTTTTGTTGTTGTTTTTCTGAGACAGGGTCTCACTCTGCTGCCCAGGCTGGAATGCAGCGGCATGATCACAGCTCACTACAGCCTTGACCTCCTGGGCCTTATCAGTCCTCCTACCTCAGCCTCCTGAGTAGCTGGGACTACAGGTGCATGCTACCATGCCCGGCTAAGTTTTGTATTTTTTGTCGAGACAGGGTTTTGCCATGTTGCCCAGGCTGGTCTTAAACCCCTAAGCTCATGCCATCTGCCTGCCTCAGCCTCCCAAAGTGTTGGGATTACAGGTGTAAGCCATCGTGCCTGGACTGAAGTTGTTTTTAAAAGAAGAAAAAGCAAGTTTTCTATTAGTAAGTAAAGAACTTGATGTATCTGCCAACGATATTAACTTCCTTCTCTTTGTTCTCATTTATTAATTACCTTGCAAATAGAAAAATAGCCAGGTGCAGTGGCTCACCCCTGTAATCCCAAAACTTTGGGAGGCCAATGTGGATGGATTGCTTGAGCTCAGGAGCTTGAGACCAGCCTGGGCAACATGGCAAAACTCTCTCTACAAAAAATACAAAAATTAGCTGGGCATCATGGCATATGCCTGTGGTCCCAGCTACTTGGGAGGATGAGGTGAGAGAGGTGGAGGTTGCAGTGAGCCGAGATCGCACCACTGCCAGACCCTGTCTCAAAAAAAAAAAAAAAAGGCCAGGTGCTGTGTCTCACACCTGTAATCCCAGCACTTCGGGAGGCCGAGGTGGGCAGATCACGAGGTTGAGATTGAGACCATCCTGGCCAACATGGTGAAACCCCATCTCTACTAAAATATATAAAATGTTAGTTGGGTGTGCTGGCGGACACATGTAATCCCAGCTACTCGGGAGGCTGCAGCAGCAGAATCGCTCGAATCTGGAAGGCAGAGGTTGCAGTGAGTTGAGATCGTGCAAATGCACTCCAGCCTGGGCAATAGAGT
>NW_016807378.1:1644179-1661860 GCF_001698545.2 Rhinopithecus bieti | reverse complement strand
AGAGAATTAAATATGGGTGATGTTGAGAAAGGCAAGAAGATTTTTATTATGAAGTGTTCCCAGTGCCACACCGTTGAAAAGGGAGGCAAGCACAAGACTGGGCCAAATCTCCATGGTCTCTTCGGGCGGAAGACAGGTCAGGCCCCTGGATACTCTTACACAGCCGCCAATAAGAACAAAGGCATCACCTGGGGAGAGGATACACTGATGGAATATTTGGAGAATCCCAAGAAGTACATCCCTGGAACAAAAATGATCTTTGTCGGCATTAAGAAGAAGGAAGAAAGGGCAGACTTGATAGCTTATCTCAAAAAAGCTACTAATGAGTAATAATTGGCCACTGCCTTATTTATTACAAATGTCTCATGACTTTTTTATGTGTACCATACTTTAATAGATCTCATACACCAGAATTCAGATCATGAATGATTGACAGAATATTTTGTTGGGCAGTCCTGATTTAAAACTAAGACTGGCTTGTGGTTAAATGAATATTTCAGTTTTTGAATTTTAACAGTAATTCCAATTCAGTAAATGCTATCACTGTTTACCCCTTCTAAAGATATGATTAGACTTTGTTATTAATGTTCAACTTTTCACAAAGATGGTGAGTGCCGTCTTAAAACTTACTGGAGATTGGTTTTATATTTAGATTTATATACCTGGTTATGTGAATATATTTAAATACTGGGGAAATTCCTTCACTGTCTCAGAACCAAGCAAGATTCACCTGTGTTTTGTGTTCATTTGCCTCTTAAAGGCAAGGGTTGAAGATAAATAAGGTAGCAATGTCTAGAGTTTTGGCCTTAACGATGCCAATCTAATTATAATTCCCTGTATTTAAAATGGTTCCTTTTACTTATTGAAAGGCATTTTAGTATGGTTTATATGTAATATTAAAGATCATTCAACACTTCTCACATCTTATAAATCTGTAAGGTCATATGCTTTTAAAATAGTAGCAAGTTAAACTTCACTCTTGAATTCTTTACAGTCTAAGTCAAACTAAGTTATAATTTAGGATTGTCTTTAAACAGCCATTCAGAAACATAAAACTGTAGAACTGTGTATTTGTGATTGGGAATGGTGCTTTTGCCAACTTAAAAGGATTAAAGGAGCGGAGATACACACAAATTTTAAAATTATGTGTGATCACAAGACTAAAGATAATTAAAAAGAAAACCACACACACACAAAATAAATAAATAATGGACGTGGTGGCACACGCCTGTAGTCCCAGCTACTCAGGAGGCTGAGGCAGGACAATTGCTTGAACCAGGGAGGTTGCAGTGAGCCGAGATTGTGCCACTGCACTCCAGCCTGGTGACAGAGCCAGACTCTGTCTCAAAGGAAAAAAAAAGTTAAAAAAAAGAAAAATAATCTTGCTTTTCTTAATTTTTTTTTTTTTTGATGGGGGGATCTCTTTGTTGCCCAGGCTGGTCTTGAACTCCAGGGCGCAAGTGATCCTCCCACCTTGGCCTCCCAAAGTGTTGAGATTACAGGCATAAGCCACCATGACCAGGCTCCTTTAAAAAAAAAATTGAAATTTGTTTTAAAAGACAGGGCGTCTCACCCTGTCACCCAGGATGGACTACAGTGCCAGAATCATAGCTCACTGCAGCCTTGAACTCCTGGTCCTGAGAATTTCTCCTGATTCAGCCTCTCAGGCACATGCCACCATACCAGGTTAATTTGTAAATTTTTTTTTTGTAGAGACAGGGTCTCAACTATGTTGCCCAGGTTGGTTTTGAATTCCTGGCCTCAATCCACCCTCCAGCCTTGGCCTCCCAAAGTGTTGGGATTACAGGCGCCAGTCACCACACTTGCCCCTTTTCTTCTTATAAAACAAATCAAAGTGCCAATCACTTCTAATTGCAAAATGAAAAAAATCACTGCATAGAGCTCCCTCTAGTGTTGTGACAGTGCAATGTAAGCCATTTAATTCTCTTGTAAGTTTTACAGGTTTATCCATATTCAAAACATTAATATATTAAGCTTTCATTTGGTATTGAATAATGTTTATTCCCTTACCAGACATCATGGTCCTAATTATATGGTATCTTATAATGTGAACAGCTACTACTCTTAAATGTATATCCTAAATAATACGGCATAGTGTAAACAGCCTCTCTCAACAATGTGCTGCTATCCAGTTCAGTTCGTATTATGCACAAAGCTAATGAAATGCTAATGAAGTAAACAGTTTAATGTATCTGACAACTGTGTTAACTTCTCTTTGTTCTCCTTATTTATGAATTTAAGAAAATAGCAATGTGAAGCAATCTGATTCCCACAAAATGGCCCGAGTATGTCAGGCAGGCAACTTTCTAACAGTTATCAACAGAGATATATTCTAGGATGTACACAGGCATAATTCCTTCAGATTTGAAATGTGATACTGGTTGACTGGGATTACAACACTAATATCATGAACATGCTAAGTCACTTTTCCTGTCCCATATATTGCCAATAGGTCATGGAAAAGGATTCCCTGGTAAAGTAAGGTTAGGATATACTGGGTTAAACCAAACTAATCTGCTTTCGTCTCAGAATCCGAGATCAGAATCAGAAATCTCTGGTATGCTAATGTGCATCGTGAATCTCCAGTGCAGGACAGTTTGAAGCTTTTCCCCAACTTATTTGACTATGGAATTACTTTTCACTCAGAATATCTAATGACATCTAAGGAAGCCAATGTTCAGTAAAACAGAGTTTGGGAAATGATGATCTAATCCAAACAAAGTTGCACCGGCTCCTTCGCTCTCATTGCAAATCTCTACCCTTGAATAGACATCCCTTCTCTGCATTTCCAGTATATCTTTCCCATTTGATAGGCCCTGGCTTTTTTCTAAGATCTCAGTGCTCTGGAATCTCAAATGCCCTGTAATCTTCTAGGCTTTTTTTCTTTCTTTCTTTTTTTTTTTTTAAATGAAAGGCCTCACATATTTATTACTGAACCCAGCCAACCAACGCATTCATAATAGATTCAGAGAGGAAAATACGTCGAACTCTCCAGAGAGTGGTGACATTTTCAGTTTGATATGGTAATGTGATCGTGACCTTCAGACAGCACAAATATATGTGCCATCTCATGTGCAATTCCTTATAGACCCAGCTTGGTTCTTCTCCAATGTCTCCTTTTGGAGTTGTACCTTATTTTATTTCCAGTTTTCATCCGAATCCACTGGGGAATGGGACGATTTTGCTTTTGTTTCTTGGCCAGGAATCGCTTAATCCTGCAAGTCTTGTGAGAAGACACGGCAAGAAGTGGAGGCAAGATCACACCACGATGGCGGAGAAAGGAAAAGAGGGGCTCTTTCTCTTTTTTTTTAAAAGCAAGTGGCTTCACAGTTTATGACATCATACAAGGTATCAATCTCTTTATAATCCAAACCAATCATTTCATTCTTATTGAAATAGGAGATGCTGCTTTCAGTTTTCACAGGCTAAGCTTGTCTAAGGACTCATAGGGAATGCAGCCTGAAGCCTAGCTGGTAGATAAATAATAGTCTTAGGTTTAGACTTAGCTAAAAAATCAGACTACCTCAATCACCTCCAATGAAGGTAAAGGCCAAAAGGAAAGCACAATCAGACTCTGGGAAAGTTAGCTTGCAAATGCATTTGGAATTATACTGCAGTGTGATGGTACCCAGCCCTAGTGTGAAGTGAGGAAAAGGACAGGAATGAGTAAGGCACAGAGG
Organism: Rhinopithecus bieti; assembly: GCF_001698545.2. Classification (NCBI taxonomy): domain Eukaryota; kingdom Metazoa; phylum Chordata; class Mammalia; order Primates; family Cercopithecidae; genus Rhinopithecus; species Rhinopithecus bieti. Next base: position 1,658,159 of record NW_016807378.1, on the reverse strand, counting down.
CAAAGAGTTTAAAAGGCAGCTTTTGAATCCTCTCTAGTTGAATCCTCCCAGTACCAGCTTCAGTAATTGGTTAGAACCAGTTTAATTCCTAACAAACGTAGAACACCCCAAACTAAGTGTGAATGATTAAAAAAATCTATTTTGGATTATCTCTACTCTTCACTGTGATTCAGGATAATTAAGAACAGTATGTCAGCCGGGTGCGGTGGCTCACGCCTGTAATCCCAGCACTTTGGGAGGCTGAGGTGGGTGGATCACCTGAGGTCGGGAGTTCAAGACCAGCCTGACCAACATGCAGAAACCCCATCTCTAATTAAAAAATACAAAATTAGCCAGGCATGGTGGCACATGCCTGTAATCCCAGCTACTCGAGAGTCTGAGGCAGGAGAATCGCTTGAACCCGGGAGGCGGAGGTTGANGTGCCACTGCACTCCAGCCTGGTGACAGAGCCAGACTCTGTCTCAAAGGAAAAAAAAAGTTAAAAAAAAGAAAAATAATCTTGCTTTTTCTTAATTTTTTTTTTTTTGATGGGGGGATCTCTTTGTTGCCCAGGCTGGTCTTGAACTCCAGGGCGCAAGTGATCCTCCCACCTTGGCCTCCCAAAGTGTTGAGATTACAGGCATAAGCCACCATGACCAGGCTCCTTTAAAAAAAAAATTGAAATTTGTTTTAAAAGACAGGGCGTCTCACCCTGTCACCCAGGATGGACTACAGTGCCAGAATCATAGCTCACTGCAGCCTTGAACTCCTGGTCCTGAGAATTTCTCCTGATTCAGCCTCTCAGGCACATGCCACCATACCAGGTTAATTTGTAAATTTTTTTTTTGTAGAGACAGGGTCTCAACTATGTTGCCCAGGTTGGTTTTGAATTCCTGGCCTCAATCCACCCTCCAGCCTTGGCCTCCCAAAGTGTTGGGATTACAGGCGCCAGTCACCACACTTGCCCCTTTTTCTTCTTATAAAACAAATCAAAGTGCCAATCACTTCTAATTGCAAAATGAAAAAAATCACTGCATAGAGCTCCCTCTAGTGTTGTGACAGTGCAATGTAAGCCATTTAATTCTCTTGTAAGTTTTACAGGTTTATCCATATTCAAAACATTAATATATTAAGCTTTCATTTGGTATTGAATAATGTTTATTCCCTTACCAGACATCATGGTCCTAATTATATGGTATCTTATAATGTGAACAGCTACTACTCTTAAATGTATATCCTAAATAATACGGCATAGTGTAAACAGCCTCTCTCAACAATGTGCTGCTATCCAGTTCAGTTCGTATTATGCACAAAGCTAATGAAATGCTAATGAAGTAAACAGTTTAATGTATCTGACAACTGTGTTAACTTCTCTTTGTTCTCCTTATTTATGAATTTAAGAAAATAGCAATGTGAAGCAATCTGATTCCCACAAAAATGGCCCGAGTATGTCAGGCAGGCAACTTTCTAACAGTTATCAACAGAGATATATTCTAGGATGTACACAGGCATAATTCCTTCAGATTTGAAATGTGATACTGGTTGACTGGGATTACAACACTAATATCATGAACATGCTAAGTCACTTTTCCTGTCCCATATATTGCCAATAGGTCATGGAAAAAGGATTCCCTGGTAAAGTAAGGTTAGGATATACTGGGTTAAACCAAACTAATCTGCTTTCGTCTCAGAATCCGAGATCAGAATCAGAAATCTCTGGTATGCTAATGTGCATCGTGAATCTCCAGTGCAGGACAGTTTGAAGCTTTTCCCCAACTTATTTGACTATGGAATTACTTTTTCACTCAGAATATCTAATGACATCTAAGGAAGCCAATGTTCAGTAAAACAGAGTTTGGGAAATGATGATCTAATCCAAACAAAGTTGCACCGGCTCCTTCGCTCTCATTGCAAATCTCTACCCTTGAATAGACATCCCTTCTCTGCATTTCCAGTATATCTTTCCCATTTGATAGGCCCTGGCTTTTTTCTAAGATCTCAGTGCTCTGGAATCTCAAATGCCCTGTAATCTTCTAGGCTTTTTTTCTTTCTTTCTTTTTTTTTTTTTTAAATGAAAGGCCTCACATATTTATTACTGAACCCAGCCAACCAACGCATTCATAATAGATTCAGAGAGGAAAATACATCGAACTCTCCAGAGACTGGTGACATTTTCAGTTTGATACGGTAATGTGATCGTGACCTTCAGACAGCACAAATATATGTGCCATCTCATGTGCAATTCCTTATAGACCCAGCTTGGTTCTTCTCCAATGTCTCTGGTTGGAGTTGTACCTTATTTTATTTCCAGTTTTCATCCGAATCCACTGGGGAATGGGACGATTTTGCTTTTGTTTCTTGGCCAGGAATCGCTTAATCCTGCAAGTCTTGTGAGAAGACACGGCAAGAAGTGGAGGCAAGATCACACCACGATGGCGGAGAAAGGAAAAGAGGGGGCTCTTTCTCTTTTTTTTTAAAAGCAAGTGGCTTCACAGTTTATGACATCATACAAGGTATCAATCTCTTTATAATCCAAACCAATCATTTCATTCTTATTGAAATAGGAGATGCTGCTTTCAGTTTTTCACAGGCTAAGCTTGTCTAAGGACTCATAGGGAATGCAGCCTGAAGCCTAGCTGGTAGATAAATAATAGTCTTAGGTTTAGACTTAGCTAAAAAATCAGACTACCTCAATCACCTCCAATGAAGGTAAAGGCCAAAAGGAAAGCACAATCAGACTCTGGGAAAGTTAGCTTGCAAATGCATTTGGAATTATACTGCAGTGTGATGGTACCCAGCCCTAGTGTGAAGTGAGGAAAAGGACAGGAATGAGTAAGGCACAGAGGCAAAGAGTTTAAAAAGGCAGCTTTTTGAATCCTCTCTAGTTGAATCCTCCCAGTACCAGCTTCAGTAATTGGTTAGAACCAGTTTAATTCCTAACAAACGTAGAACACCCCAAACTAAGTGTGAATGATTAAAAAAATCTATTTTGGATTATCTCTACTCTTCACTGTGATTCAGGATAATTAAGAACAGTATGTCAGCCGGGTGCGGTGGCTCACGCCTGTAATCCCAGCACTTTGGGAGGCTGAGGTGGGTGGATCACCTGAGGTCGGGAGTTCAAGACCAGCCTGACCAACATGCAGAAACCCCATCTCTAATTAAAAAATACAAAAATTAGCCAGGCATGGTGGCACATGCCTGTAATCCCAGCTACTCGAGAGTCTGAGGCAGGAGAATCGCTTGAACCCGGGAGGCGGAGGTTGCGGTGAGCGGAGATCGCACCATTGCACTCCAGCCTGGGCAAAAAGAGCGAAACTCTGTTTCAAAAAAAAAAAAAAAAAAAAAAGAACAGTATGTCTGTTTCAGTCAGGGTACATAATACTTCTTTAAACTGTAGGGCGATCTGTTTTTCTCAAGTTATTTTGATACCTTCTCCCTGGAGCTAAATTTGAGAGAAAATCCCTTCAAAACATAATGCATTTTTAGGGATAGCAATGTTTGAATATTAAGTAAGTAAAAAACAACCAAGTGAATCAAGGCCTACCTTATTTTATATCATTGAATTTGTAAATTCTCTTAATAAAGCTGCATATATTCACAACTCAGTAATTTAAATTTGTATGAGAAATTTATAACCCAACTAAAAGAAATCCATTGTCACATAACTAAAATTATGTAATCATTTATTTATAAAATAACAAAAATGTATGAATAGATCTGTTTATTGTACTGTGAAAAGGGTCTTGGTACATGAGAGAAATATTATATACTTTGAGGATAGCATTCAGAACTGTTACGACAAAAGACAAACTATAATTTTAAACTCAATCTTGATTTAAGGGAAAGGCTATAAATTATTGACTGAAATGCATTCAGCATGAACTCAGATTCTATGTAACATATAAGCATGAAAGAGTAAAAAAGATGTTGGAGTCCAGTAAGCCCATACCTAAATTAACTGTAAAGCTTCAAGGACTTTTTATTTTTATATACTAGTTTTCTTCTGTGACAAGTTGATTTTATCTCCAAGACTTAAGGCCATTCCCTGTAAAGAAAAATGAAGATATTTATAATTACTTAAACTATGTACAATCAGTAGGTTATTCCATATTATTAAGCCCCGATTCAATGACACCATTATCAACAATAAAACCAAGGACATACCAAACAGACTCACCAAAACTTTGCTAGGTTAATTACCTTTTAGTGCTAGATTTTCAAGCAGTCACTAGATTTTTTTTTTTTTTTTTGAGATGAAGTCTTACTCTGCCACTCAGGCTGGAGTGCAATGGCAAGATCTCGGCTCACTGCAACCTCCACCTCCTGGGTTCAAGGGATTCTCCTGCCTCAGCCTCCCGAGTAGCTGGGATTACAGGTGTGCGCTATCATGCCCGGCTAATTAGTCACTAGATTTATACCTTGGCTTTCAAAAAATTCTAGAGAACCCATTTCACAAACACCCCATAGGAATCAATCTGGTTTTAGGCAAATATCCCAGAATGAGGGGCCCAAAAGGTGAGAAATTTTAATGAGAAAAGTTATACTTCTATTCAGATAATATTATTGTTATATGTGTATATGCATGTAATGCTAAAAAGATATTACATATAAAAATAATAAAGTCATAAATTCCTCCCCCCTTGTCAGTCCAGAGATGCTCTCAAAAAAAAGGAATTGTTACCTGACTCTTTGCACGAATTCTTATATGGCCAGTAACAGCAGCATCTGGTCCCTGGTGAATTGGCTTCTCAATGCTGACATTTGCAAGTGCATCTTCACCAAATATGGAACGAGCATAAAGGTTGGCTGCCATAAAGCCACAATAACCAGAAAGGGCCTGAAAAAAAATTTGTGGTAAATTCATTACTTTACCAGATACCTACATAGAGGCAAAACAGCATAGATGATTTTTTTTTTTTTCTTTCTTGAGACAGAGTCTCACTCTGTTGCCCAGGCTGGAGCTAGAGTGCAGTGGCGTGATCTCAGCTCACTGCAACCTCCCCCTCCCAGGTTCAAGTGATTCTCCTGCCTCACCCTCCCGAGTAGCTGAGATTACAGGCGTGCACCACCACACCTGGTTAATGTTTGTATTTTTAGTAGAGACTGGGTTTCACCTTGGCCAGGCTGGTCTTGAACTCCTGACCTCAAGTGATCTGCCCACCTAGGCCTCCCAAAATGCTGGAATTACAGATGTGAGCCACCATGCCTGGCCCCATAGGCTATTTATCACTTAAAACAGTACTTAAGTGGCGGTGGTTACACAATCTTATGAGTTTGTCAAAACTCAACTATACATGTAAAAAGTGTGAATTTTACTGTGTATTATACCTCAATAAATCTGACGTTAAATAGTTCTTATTCTGATTTGTATTTATATATTGTTTACTTAACGTGCTTGACTGCCTCCCATATCAGACCTTAAGTGCCATGAAGGAAGAGACTACTTTTGTTGGACTCAGTATATGCTAAATAAACTAATATATAAATTAACACCTACCTGTTTGGTAGCAGACATTATTTTATTTATAAAATGAATATTATAACATTATAGAAATTTTACATAAAGAAAAAAAGTTCCTTAGAGCTCCAGCTTCATTTTTCTTTCTTTCTAGTTTTTTTCATACACACACAAACACAGCAAAAAGTATTAGAGCACATATATTTTAACCAACAATCAGAGCCCACGGAAGAGCTCATGGACATTTTCTAATCCAGTATTACAAATAAACGATTTTATTTAATTTATCTTTTTGAGACAGAGTTTCGCTCTGTCGCCCACGTTGGAATGCAGTGGTGCGATCTTGGCTCACTGCAACCTCCATCCCCTGGGGTTCAGGTGATTCTCCTGCCTCAATCTCCCAAGTAGCTGGGATTACAGGCATCCGGCATCACGCCTGGGTAATTTTTGTATTTTTAGTAGAGACGGGGTTTCACCATATTGGCCAGGCTGGTCTCAAACTCATGGCCTCAGGTGATCTGCCTGCCTCAGCCTCCCAAAGTGCTAGGATCACAGGAATGAGCCACCATGCGCAGCATAAACGATTTTAGAATGTGCCTCTAGCTGAATGGGGGAGAAGACTGAAAAGAAAACAAAAAAAATTAATCTATTTGGTTGGGTCACTGCACTAGGAAAAAGTAGGACGGCATATTCCAATAGAAAGAGGTAAGCAGACTCAAACATTCCATGGGATAACCTCTTTTAGACACCCCAGAATGGCACTGCATGTTGAATAACAAAAATGTGCTAGAGGAAATACAGGAAGGCCAGGAACCTACTCTACTATTCCATCAGATTTCAGAATTTCCTAGTCAAATTTTACCTTTTCTGGAGTCAGGCATTTCATATTGGTTGACTTTAATATGTGCTGTAAGTAGTCATTTAAATCAATCATATTGGTGTTAACTGTCACCTGCAGAGAGGAAAAAAAGTCAAGGAGATCATAAATCTTACTATGAGAAAGCTGTGAATCACTGGTATGTGTTATTAAAAACTCGTTCCAACTGTTTAGGTTGGAAAGAGTAGACACCAAGAAACTAAGTAACATCTATAAAATCCAACAAGCTGTAGGTTGGTATCAGTACTTCCCAATAAAGATACCTTCACAGAGATTCAGTATGAAACACACAGAATATTTCTTTTTTTTTTGAGACAGGGTCTCACTCTGTCACCCAGGCTGGAGTGCAGTAGCATGATTTCAGCTCACTGCAGCCTCAACCTCCCATGTTCAAGTGATCCTCCCACCTCAGTCTCTGAAGTAGCTGGGACTACAGGCATGCGCCACCACACTGGGCTAATTTTTTTTCTTTTTTGTAGAGATGAAGTTTCACCATTTTGCTCAGGCTGGTCTAGAACTCCTGAGCGTGAGCAATCTCCCTGCCTTGGGCTCCCGAAGTGCTGGGATTACAGGCATGATATATGCCCAGCCTCATATAGAATATTTCTAATAAAAGTCAAGGCTCCTCAACAGACCATGAACTTTGTAAAGCCTTTTTTGGGCACTAGATAAAATGGTAAACTCTTGGTCATACACAGAAGGGATGGAATATTATCTATAATGTCTAAACCTATCAGATTAGCTATAGAACTGCTAATCAATTTATAACAGCAAATTACCAAACTACTTATAAGATTTTTAGTTAAGGCTAATCTGCAAGAACAGATACTGAAAGACTATTTGCTTTTCATGTTAAACACTTTTTTAGTGAGATTAATTTTATTAGCAGACTCCTCAACAGCAGGCAAAAGGACGAAAGATAAAGGAGTATAAGAAAATCTCCCAAGGACTAACTTTGTTTTCCCATTCAAATTCGGCCCACATCTGACGGAATTCTGCATCAGTGCAAGTTGCAGGCTGGATATAGTCCATGATGTCAATGTGAATATCACTGAGAACCACACAATTTCTGTCACTTGCTGCTCCAGAGACATCATAAACTGCAATTACACATACAAAAAGATTCGCAATCACTGGGGCAAACTTGAATTTAAAAAATCTTAATATCCAAATATCCAAATAACTACACTATTAACAATAAGATTGTTTATATAATACTTATTATGTACAGTGCTCTATTCTGCATGCTTTCCAAATATTACTTGTTTAATACTCCCATCAATTCTATTGACAGTATTATTATTTTCCATCTTACATAAGAGGAAATGAAAGCACAGAGAAGTTAAGTAAGTTGTTCCAGACCACACAACTGATAAGTGGTGGGGATAGGATTCAAACTCTGGCACACTTTATTTTTTGTGGTTAAACAAATAATTCAATTCAGTGAGTACTTACATAGCAGTTGCAGCATACTAGGCACTGCAGTGGATATACAAGTAGATGATGTTCCCATAGGAGGTGCTTAACTAATACTTTTGAATAAATATTGCTGACCCACACTACTTAATGATACAAGATTACTCATCCCTCAGTATTAACAGGGAATTGCTTCAAGGACTCCCTATGGATACCAAAATCTATAGATGTTCAAGTCCCTGATATTAAATGGCATAGTATTTGCATAACCTATACACATCTTCTCATATATTTTAAATCATCTCTAGCTTACTTATAGTACCTAATACAACATAAATGCTACGTAAATAATTACACTGTATTGTTTAGGATATAATGACAAGGAAAAAAGTCTATATATGTTCAGTATAGACACAACCATCCATTTTCATTTCTTAAATATTTTTAGTTCGTGGCTGGTTGAAGACATGGATGTGGAACCCATGGATAGGATACAGAAGGCTGACTGTATTTGCTTCTATGACCATCTCTTCCAAAGTAGAGAGTTATAATCTGATTGGAGCCTACATTCCGCTTTCTAGGCTCCTTTCTTGACATTCTTACACTCTTTCAGAGAAAACTGAGGCTACCAAGAATAAGCTCCTTTAATTTCAGCCCCACATCTAAAAATAACTCTCTCTCTTGGAATCCACTCTCATATCCTTCCCTCTCATACGTATCAGAGAAGTACTGCCTCTTTTCTTCAAGATTAATACTTCCTGCCATCTGTGATTCCTGCTTTGGTCCAGGACCCCACTCCAATCATTATCTCTTCCATTCTTATGTCTTTACTTTCCCATTCTCTACCAACTTTCTTCCCTTATAGTCTATAACAATACTTGAAGTTCTCCGTTATCTTCAAAAAATAAATCCTCACTCATTCTTGCCTTCTCTTCTTGGTACTGCCCTTTCTTATTTCTATCAAAGCCAAGTTCCTACACTCAGAATAGTCTACACTACCTGTATTTCTTCATGTCGTATTTAGTCTTCAACCTACTACCAATGACCAAGATGTCCCATAAGAAATGTTTTAAAATCACTAATAGCCAAAACCAAAGGACCTCTCTTTCAGACTTTAATAACTAAAGTTATTTTACCTTGTGGAGCTTCAGGTTTCTCCTTACTTTTCTAACCACACTTCAGATACCTTTGTAGGCGATTCTCCTTTGACCAAGCTTTCAGTGTTGCTGTTTGCTTGGATTCTGTTTTCATATCTCCCCTCTTTTTAGTCTTTATGCTCTCTCCAGGTGATTTCTTCTATTCCTATGGCTTTTAAACAAATACTTATCTCTAGTTTATTTTTACTTATTTATTTATTTTTGAGACGGAGTCTCACTCCGTTGTCTAGGCTGGAGTGCAGTGGTGTGATCTTGGCTCACTGAACCTCTGTCTCACAGGTTCAAGCTATTCTCCTGCCTCAGCCTCCCGAGTTAGCTGGGACTACAGGCGTGCACCACTATGCCCAATTAATTTTGTATTTTTAGTAGAGATGGGGTTTCGCCATGTTTGCCAGGCTGGTCTTGAACTCCTGACCTCAGGTAATCCGCCTGCCTCTGTCTCCCAAAGTGCTGAGATTACACCACACCCAGCCTGTCTCTAGGTTAGACCTCTTGTTCGTGTCCCAGACTCACATCAAACTGTCCCTGAATATCTTTAGACACTTTAATACCGAACCTGCTCAAGATTTAACCTATTATGTCTCTCTAAAGTTTGTTCATCTCTCCTGAATTTCCTGTTTTGGTGATGACATAAACAACCCAATAAACCCAATCTGGAAATCTGAGGGTTACTCTAGCCACTTCCTCTTCAATCATTAACCATATCTTTAACGTTATATTCATCCTTCTCTCCATTCCACTACTGTGTTGGCTCAAGTCCTCTGTCATCTCTCACTTGGGCTTCTATAATAGTCTACTAGTTAATCTTCCTGCCTCTTCCAATCAATCTTCTATAGTACTGTTGCAAAAAGATGTAAGGCCATAAGTCATTCATTTGTAATTCCTCAGTGTTTCCTCTCTCCACAGATAAAGTCTGAAATCCTTAGCATGACAAGTAAAATATGGCTCCCACTAACCTTTCGAACTTCATTTTTTTTCCTGCCATCATCCTCCAACCCATTCTGAACTCCAAGTATATCAAATCATTTTGCATTTGTTCTAACTGCATCCTTGTCTATCTGTAGTCTTCTACTGAGTACTTGCTCCTCCATGAAGCCTTTTCTAACCTTTTCTCCCAATCCCCCACCACTCTGAGAACTGACCAAATCCCTTTATGGATTCCTACCTTACTTAGTACAGGTATACTTATTTATTTTTTTCACAGCACTTACCATTACATATTGCACATATTTATTTTATGTATCTGTTTTCCCTTACTCAACCATAATCTCTTATTTGTTCCTCACCATGGTAGCCCTATCCTTATGACAGAAATTGCAATAAAATAAGCTTATTGACTGAATGACTCTATACAAGCTAATCCCTAGGTCTGAGATGCCCTTGTGTGTCTAGCAACAAATGACTCAGGTAAAATATTATCCTTTGATAATATACCATCTTCCTTTATAAAGCCTTCCACACTGTTAGGATTTTTTTTTTTTCTTAACCTCAAAGCATACAGTATATAAACCATCCTGTATCGCATTGGACTACAATTATATATTGCCTTAGCTAGCTCCTCCTTTTGCCTAACAGTTTCTTGAGGACAGTGACCCTATCTGGTTCATTTCTGTACATCCAGAACATAGTACAATGCCTGGTACCATAGAAAGTGTCTCATAAATTATGAATAAATGGATTTAGATCCTCTCCTCATACAATGTCCCCAGCTACTCACTATAGAAATTCTTCAGTAAAAATAGTCAAACATTACATGCCATAAAACAGCACCTTACCTATATTACCAAAAATTATTCCATTTTCTGTTGATGCTACTTTGACGTTAGCTTTAATATTTGCGAAATCATGAGGAGCAAGAGTCAAAGGAGATGGCTTTTCCACAAGTTTCAGATCCCCTGAAAGAGTTGGGATATGGTTAAAAAAAAAACATATATACACACACACACGCACACACACATTAACCATAAAACCTTAAATGTATGCAGCTTAATAGTTTCTAGGAAAATAAGGACAAATATGAGAAGAGTATGAATCAAATATAATGAGGACAAAATAAAGAAACCACTTAACCATCCTTATTATTCACCATCAATACGCATATTTTTCTTTTACAAGGTAATAGGCATCTCGGAGTAATTCCATATTTAATTTGTGGGAAGGGAGGATACTTTGAGCCTACCATTTATTTATTTATTTTGAGATAGGGTCATGCTTTGTTACCTAGGCTGGAGTATAACTGCATGATCATAGCTCACTACAGCCTTGATCTTCCAGGCTCAAGTGATCCTCCTACCTCAGCCTCCTGAGTAGCTGGGACTACAGGAATGGCCCACCACACCTGGCTAATTTTCTTGATTTTTTTGTAGAGATTGGGGTCATTTTGTTTCAATGAATGAATGCAAACTTCTCAAAAGGCTTAGGTCTTAAACTGTACATTTCATTATGAAGAAAGATAAAACAATCTGCAAAAAGACTTGTAAATGCTTAAGAAACATGTTTTTTTTTTTATACAGCCATCAAGCTATGCTGAGGACAACAGGGCAAAAGTATGTTTTCCCCTTGATATCTTGAAGTTCCTTAACTCTTGCATAAGCCATATGAAATGTGATGGGGGTACTGCACTGTTCCCATATACAATTTTGTATTTTCCAACTTCAAAACCGGATGTGGAAGTAAGCAGTCTGACTCATGTGTCTTTATTAAGAAAAAAAAATACATCTCATATTGCTAAATGTGATATGATTTATTACTTTGGTCACATGTGGTATCTGACAGTTATGCATTCAGAAAATAACTTAGTTCTGTAATGAAGCAATTAGAAATAAACTAAGTGAGCTACCTGGTCAATCTGTGACTTAAACAGCTTGTATTATATCTAGAAATACTGACATTTGCTATATTAAGCTTATTAAATGAATCCATCTGAATGTGCCAAGAGCATAAAAAAGTCAGTATGACAAGAGGTTCAGAAAACTGGAGTTTAAGGGAACTAAATGATAAATGAAAAACTAAGCTTTGATTCAAAATGTCAGAAAAGGCTCAAGAGAGAATTTTTATACTGAAACCTGTGCACCTCCCTTAATCTGTCATAAAGATCTACTATGTGACAATCTCTTTCCTGAATGATAAATTTCCTCACCTAGTGTAGCTAATTCTAATGTGCAATTCTGCAAAGTATCACTGGTTTGGTTCACAACGAGTACATCCAGGACAATATCATATTGGTTGACGTGAACATAAGCTTCTGCATATACAGGATCTGAGAAACCTGTCAACTGGGTAACCTGTCAAAATAAAAACAAAAACATAAAATGGCAGATGCAATTTCACCAAACATATCCGAGCCAAATGATTAAGTCTGGTAGGTTATTAACAGAGTTGCTTAGAAGTCATTTTGAGATAGGTAAAATAAAATTGTTTTGTAATGCAGAAATGGAAATTGAAACCAGAATATTAGAAATAACAGGTCCTAGAGTTTAAGATGATATCCAGACATCTATTTGTTTTTAAGCTCAATAACTCAGTATAAGGTATTATATATGGTGACTTTTGAGCTTATAAGTTCAATAGCAGAAAAATGTTAAATATATTTAGCAAATACATTAAACATTATCCCAATTTAACCAACTAAATAAATTTGGGTACACTTTCATTTAAATCCCTCAGTAAGTATCTAAACTCACTACTTGATCTATGAAACTCAGGATCCAAATAAAATCCAAATCATGTGGTAGTCTTTGCTCCACAAACTGAGGAACTAAACAGATTATATAGTAAGAAATTATTGTAATGCCACAAAGATAAAATTACAAATGCCCTCCCACTCCAAATTTAAACACACCCAAAGTATAGCACTTTAAAAATGAAATACTGTCACCAAAAGCATAGGCAATAAAAGAAAAAATAGATTAAACATCAAAATTAAACACTTTTGTACATCAAATATCATCAACAGAATGAAAAGGCAACCTACAGAATGTAAGAAAATATTTGCAAATCATGTATCTGATAAGGGGGTTAGTTTCCAGAATATAAGAACTCCCAAAATTCAAACCAAAAAACCAAACAACCCAATTTAAAAACAGGCACAGGACCTGAACATTTCTCCAAAGAAGATATACGAATGGCCAATAAGCACATGAAAAGACACTCAACATCACTAATCATTAGGAAAATGCAAATCAAAACCACAGTGAGATACCACTTCACATACCCATTAAGATGGCTATCATCAAAAAAACAAAACAAGTGTTGGCAAGGATATGGAGAAATTGGAACTCTCGTGCACTGCTGGTAAGAATGTAAAATAGTGGGGGCGCCCAAGATGGCTGAATAGGAACAGCTCCAGCCTCCAGTTCCCAGCGTGAGCGACACAGAAGACGGGTGATTTCTGCATTTTCAACTGAGGTACCAGGTTCATCTCACTGGGGCGTGTGAGACAGTCAATGCTAGTCCGCAGGTGCAGCCCGACCAGCGAGACCTGAAGCAGGGCGAGGCATTGCCTCACCTGGGAAGCGCAAGGGGAAGGGAATTCCTTTTCCTAGCCAAAGGAAATTGAGACACACAACACCTGGAAAAGCGGGTAACTCCCACCCTAATACTGCGCTTTACCAAGGGTCTTAGCAAAAGGCACACCAGGAGATTATACCCCACACCTGGCCTGGAGGGTCCCACGCCCACGGAGCCTCCCTCATTGCTAGCACAGCAGTCTGAGATCTAACCACAAGGCAGCAGGGAGGCTGGGGGAGGGGCGCCCGCCATTGCTGAAGCTTAAGTAGGTGAACAAAGCCACTGGGAAGCTCGAATTGGGTGGAGCCCACACCACAGCTGAAGGAGGCCTGCCTGCTTCTGTAGACTCCACCTCTGGGGACAGGGCATAGATAAACAAAAAGCGGCAGAAACGTCTGCAGATGTAAATGACCCTGTCTGACAGCTCTGAAGGGAGCAGTGGTTCTCCCAGCACGGAGGCTGAGACCTGAGAACGGACAGACTGCTTGCTCAAGTGGGTCCCTGACCCCCAAGAAGCCTAACAGGGAGACACCCCCAACTAGGGGCACACTGACACCTCACACCTCACACAGCTGGGCACC
>NW_016807378.1:1632771-1640194 GCF_001698545.2 Rhinopithecus bieti | reverse complement strand
ATATACACCATGGAATACTATGCAGCCATAAAAAAGGATGAGTTTGTGTCCTTTGTAGGGACATGGATGCAGCTGGAAACCATCATTCTCAGCAAACTATCACAAGAACAGAAAACCAAATACCACATGTTCTCACTCATAGGTGGGAATTGAACAATGAGATCACTTGGACACAGGAAGGGGAACATCACACACTGGATCCTATTGTGGGGAGGGAGGAGGGGGGAGGGATAGCATTAGGAGATTTACCTAATGTAAATGATGAGTTAATGGGTGCAGCACACCAACATGGCACATGTATACATATGTAACAAACCTGCACGTTGTGCACATGTACCCTAGAACTTAAAGTATAAAAAAAAATTTTTTTTAAATTAATAAAAAAAAGAAAAAAAGAATGTAAAATAGTGTAACTACCATGAAAAACATCATGGAAGTTCCTCAAAAAATTAAATGTACAATTACCATATGATCCAGCAATTCTGCTTCTAGATATATACCCAAAAGAACTAAAAGCCGGGACTTGAACAGATATTTGTACATCTGTGTTAACAGCGGCATACTTCACAGTAACCAAAAGGCAATCCACGTATCCAGGGATGGATATATGGATAAACAAAATGTGGCATATACTTACAAGGTAGTATTATTCAGCCTTAATAAGGAAGGCTTTTCTGATACATGCTATAAAATGAATAAATCTTGAATACATTATACTGAGTGAAATAAGCCAGCCACAAAAGGAAAAATACTGTCTTGTTCCACTTCTGTGAGGTACTTAAAATTGTCAAGATCACAGAGACAGAATGGTGACTGGGGGTAAGTAGGGGTTGAAGGGAAATAGGAATGAGGAGTTATTATTTAATGGACATAGTTCCAGCTTTGCAAGATGAAAACAGTTCTGGAGATAGCTGCATAACAATGTGAATTTAATTAATGCCACAGAACTGTACACTTACAAATAGGTTAAAATGGCAAATCTTTTGCAACTTTAACTACAATTCAAAAAAACTAAAAAAATTTTATAAATGTAGTATTATTGATATCGATTCCCAATTTTAAGGGAGAGAAATTGTTTTAGTAGTTCCAATTCTGCTACTGACCTTATCTTAAACAAAAGCAATGTAAGACTGTTCAGTCTAATAGATGAGCGATTAAACAATATCACTGATTCTTCAATTTATGTATCTAAGAGAGAAGAATCATTTTCCTAATAAAATTCTATATGGAACTCAGTATATTAAGAATATAAAAGTAGAACTGCTCTGCTTAAAGTAGCAGAGAATAAGAGGTGAGGTCAAGGTGTGGGAAGAGGCCAGGGCTGCTGCCTGTTCAGCTTCCCTTTAAAAACCTCAGTTAACCTTTAAGGATCCCCTTCCCTCAACTTCTATTTATTGGTCTATGATTCCACACACAACTGGATTGAGTTAAACCATCTGATGGACTTACAGTACTATCACATATAGTAGTAAGGTACTTCATCAGCTTTTGAGTTTCAACTGAGGTTTAATGGACCTATCACAGTGACTTGACAAAATAGTTATCTTTCTTTTAAAAATAGCAGGACTAACAACTTCCTTAAGGAGCCAATTTAAGTAATTTAGAGTCTATCAGACATTTTGTTACCTTGTTCAGTTTAGATGCTAGGGGATCTGCTGCCTCTTTCCTCTGTGTGTTACCCATTGCTGCCAGCAAACTCAGCTGAAACTGATCTTCCTTGCAGTTCATTTCATTCTTAGCAGTTAGTTGCATGAAGGAAATGGGGTCATCAGGCTGTACTGTCACATTCCTCTTTTCAGATTCTTTCTGTGTTGAGAATATAACAAAGTCTCTCTTTAATATGAAAAGATAGTTTTTAGAGGACTTTAACAGAGACAGCCCTCACATATAAAGACAAAAATCAAAAAAACAACAAGAAAACCCACAAAGCACTTTTCTTTTTCTTTCTTTCTTTTTTTTTTTCCTGAGACAGGGTCTTACTCTGTTGCCTAGGCTGGAGTGCAGTGGTGTGATCACAGCTCACTGCAGCCTCGAACTCTTAGATTCAAGCAATATTTCCTCCTCAGCCTCCCAAGTAGCTGGGATGACAGGCACTTATCACTATGCCTGGCTAATTCTCTCATTTTTTGTTGAGACAGGGGCTTGCTATGTTGCCCACACTGGTCTCGAACACCTGGCCCCAAGGAGTCCTCCTGCCTCAGCCTCCCAAAGTGCTGGGATTACAGGCGTGAGCCACTGCACCCAGAGACACAAAGTGCTTTTGTTGCCTCATCATATATACCTTACCTTTTGGGATAATTTCTCCTCTTCTAGTTTAGCAGATAACATGTGAGAAAGGGACTGTCGGCATTCCTTATTGAAAATGTCATTCATTAAAGGTGAACATTCAGACAAGACCTTGAGGCACAGGGAAATTCGATCCACATCATCATCAGTAATTGGCTTCTTAGGAAGAGAAGATTTTCCCAAATGCAGGATAGTAGCCATGAGCAACATAGCCTCAGCAACAAAAGACTAAGAAAGTAGAGAAATGGGTTACTGATACTGTCGTGATTCTCAGATTGCAATCATGTCACTTCATTATAACTCAAAATCTAAATTTTCACTTCAACTGAATAGGACTTCAAATTCTTTGGATTTTATGTCCATATCTGTTTTTGCATTCTTCTCCTTCCTTTCTACTCTTAACTGCCACTCTCTAAGACCTGCATTAATCCTCAATTAGAGACAGCAGCGGCTTTTTAACTGTTTTCCTTTGCTCCAGTCCTTCTCTGTAACCACTTCACATGCTGATGCTGTCCTTTTTAATCCCAACTACAGAAAAGTTAAAAGAATGATACACTTTACCAACTGTTAACATTTTGCCACATCTGCTTACCTATTCTATATATGTACACTTATCTTTTTGGCTGACATATGAAAAAGTCTTCACCTCAAAATACTTCAGCATTCATCTCCTAAGAGTCAGAACAGTTTCCTACAAACCACAATTTCATTTTCTCACCTGAAAAATTCAACAATCCCAAAATATAGCTTCTATACTCTGAATTCAAATAAATCTCCCTAAATTGTCTTAAAATGTTTTATTTTTTAAATTCAGGATCAGCTTCATGCATTTTATTTGATTGTTCTCTTTCATCCCTCTTAATCTAGACCAGTTCTCTGCCTTTTTGTTTTTAATCACACTAACTTTTTTAAAGAACTGAGGCGTGTTGTTTTATAGAATATCCCACACTTTTGATTAGAATACCAGATAGGTGATGTTTTGTATTTCACACTGTATTGCATCATAAGGTACCTAAAGTTAGGCGGTTCAATTATTGGTGCTGCTAAGTGTGATCACCTGATGCTGCCATCTTAATTTTTATACTGTACCAATCATTTCACTCCGCATGTAAATACCTTTAATGAATGTCAGCCTTCACACTGAAGTTCGTATTACTTAGCCTGCTATTCAAAGTCTTCCACAAGTGATTGCAACTTACTTTTTTAGTCTCATGTAGCATTATCCTGACACATATGCTCTATGCCCTTGCCAAACTGCCTTTGGCTGAGTATTGATCTGCACACATGCATGAAAAACTACTGGAGGCCTGGGGAAAAACCAGCAGAAGAGTAAGTATATATCCTCCAAGCTTGGATACTGTCTCCAAAAGGAGAGGAAAGAGAGGAGGGGACAGAAAATAAATCTGAGGAAATGAGTGAAAATTTCCCAAACTGATGGAGATATAAACCTGCAAACCCAACAAGCTCAGTGAACAAGTACAGCAAACATGAAGAAAACCACACTAAGGCACATCCTAATCAAACTACTGAAACCCAGTGAAAAGGAGAAAATTTAAGACCAGTGGAAGATACACACACACACACACACACACACACACACACACACACACACACACTCCACCCAGGGAGATAAGGATGACAGCAGACTTCTCACCAAAAAGCCAGAAGACAAGGGAGCTTTATCTTTACACTACTGGAAAAAACCCAGAAAACTTAGAATCCTATACCCACAAAGGTAACTTTCAAAAGTGTACAAAAAATAGACTTTTCCAGACAAAACTAGTAGAATCTGTTGCCAACAGATCTGCACTATAAGAAAAGTTAAAGCAAATTCTTTAGGCAAAAGATATATGATACCAGAAACTCAGTCCTACACAAAGAAATGAAGAATGCTGGAAATGGCATAAATGAAGGAGTGCCAGTGAAATCATAAGCAATCAAACTTCTTGTACCAAACAGTGCAAACATTATTAACTTGGTATGTTACAAGAAACTGGCTCTTCTAAGCAGATATCCATAAACATTCTCAACTTCCAGAAGTGACACAATCAGGAGAGGAAAGCAAATTCAACTCTGAGATAAAAAAATATTGGAGGTTTTTAAAAAACATACTTTAAAGATTACACTGACCAGACCTGAATAAATGCCCACAAGAGTTACAAAATAAATTACTGCTCATAAATCAAATCAATTGACAAGGGATAATATACCTTATAAATTACCTGGCTCTCATTTATGGCTTTTCTTATAATGGAATTAAAACAAAAACAAAAAAAACCTGGCCAGGCACGGTGGCTCACGCCTGTATGTAATCCCAGCACTTTGGGAGGCCAAGGTGGGCAGATCACCTGAGGTCAGGAGCTCAAGACCAGCCTGGTCAACATGGTGAAACCCCCAGTCTCTACTAAAAATACAAAAAAAATTAGATGGCCGTGGTGGCAGGTGCCTATAATCCCAGCTACTCAGGAGGCTGAGCCAGGAGAATCGCTTGAACCTGGGAGGCAGAGGTTGCAGTGAGCTGAGATCACGCCACTGCACTCCAGTCTGGGCAACAAGAGTGAGACTCCATCTAAAAAAAAAATTTTTTTTAGACCAAGCTGTTAGTCTCCAAAAACCAAGGAAATACGAATAATGTGAGTGAAACTGTTTCAATTTACAAACCTGCTGTTTAGATAACCAACATAATACAAAGCTGAAGGAATCAAAAGGAGTCCCATTTATACAGGCCCAATTTGAATGTCAGAAATTGCTGTGGTAGGACATTGTAACCAACTTTGCCCTACTACCACAAATGTTCTGTGGATTCTGTTTCTTAAATAATAAGAGTTGAAACAACGATCTGTGGCTGCAGAATGGATGTTGTGTTAGCAGGCATGAAAACATTAATTTCTTTCTACATCTCCATCAAAGCCCTTGGGTGACCAGCGAAACTGTCAATAAACAGTAATATTTTAAAAAGGAGTCTTTTATTTCTGAGCAGTAGGTCTCAATGGTGAGCTTAAAATACTTAGTAAACCATCCTGTAAAGAGGATGTGCTGACATCCAGGCTTTGTTGTTCCACTGACAGAGCACAGACAGAGTAGATTAAGCATAATTCTTTTTTTTGTTGTTGTTGTTGAGACAGAGTCTCACCCTGTTTCCCAGGCTGGAGTGCAGTGGAGTGCAATCTCAGCTCACTGCAACCTCTGCCTCCTGGGTTCAAGCAATTCTCCTGCCTCAGCCTCCCCTGTAGCTGGGACTACAGGTGCCTGCTACTACGCCCAGCTAATTGATTAAGCATAATTTTTTTTTTTTTTTTTTTTTTTTTGAGACGGAGTCTCGCTCTGTCACCCAGGCTGGAGTGCAGTGACCGGATCTTGGCTCACTGCAAGCTCCGCCTCCCGGGTTTACGCCATTCTCCTGCCTCAGCCTCCCGAGTAGCTGGGACTACAGGCGCCCGCCACCTCGCCCGGCTAGTTTTTTTGTATTTTTTTAGTAGAGACGGGGTTTCACCGGGTTAGCCAGGATGGTCTCGATCTCCTGACCTCGTGATCCGCCCGTCTCGGCCTCCCAAAGTGCTGGGATTACAGGCTTGAGCCATCGCGCCCGGCCAAGCATAATTCTTAAGAGCCCTAGGATTTTCAAAATGGGAAATGAGCAATGACTTCAACTTGGTCACTGGTTGTATTAGCCCTTACCAAGAGTCAGCCTATTCTTTGAAGCCAGGCACTGACTTCTCCTCTCTAGCTACCAAAGTCCTAGATGGCACATTCTTCCAATATAAGGTTGTTTAGTCTACACTGAAAATGTGTTGTTTAATGTGGTCACCTTCACCAATGATCTTAACTGGCTCTTCCAGATAACTTGCTACAGCTTCTCCATTAGGACTTGCTACTGCATGTCAAATTTTTACATTATGAAGATAGGCTTCTTTCCTTAAACCTCATGAACCAACCTCTGCTAACTTCTAACTCTTCTTCTGAAGCTTCCTTACCTCTCTCAGCCTTCATGGAATTGAAGAGAGTTAAGGTCTTAGTCTGAATTAGGCTTTTGGCTTAAGGGAATCTTGTGGCTGGTTTGATCTTCTATCCATACCACTCAAACTTGCTATCAGCAACAAAGCAATTTAACTTTCTTTCTTCCTTTTTTTTTTTTCTTGAGACGGAGTCTGGCTCTGTCTCCCAGGCTGGAGTGGAGTGGCGTGATCTCAGCTCACTGCAACCTCCACCTCCCAGGTTCAAGCAATTCTCCTGCCTCAGCCTCCCGAGTAGCTGGGATTGCAGGCGCCCATCACCACACCCAGCTAATTTTTGTATTTTTAGTAGAGACAGAGTTTCACCATGTTGGCCAGGCTGGTTTCGAACTCCTGACCTCATGATCCGCCCGCCTCGGCCTCCCAAAGTGCTGGGATTACAGGCGTGAGTCACCACGCCCGGCAGCTGTTTCTCTTTCTTATCATTCCTATGTTTACTGGAGTAGCACTTTTACTTCCTTTAAGAGCGTTTCCTTTGCATGCACAATTTGGCTACCTACTTGGCAAAAGAAGCCTAGCTTTTGGCTTACCTCAGCTTTTGACATGCCTTCCTCATTAAGTTTAATTATTTCTCACTTCTGATTTAAAGTGAAAGACATGTGACTCTTCCTTTCACTTAGAAGCCACTGTAGGATTATTAACCAGCCTAATTTCAATATTGTGGTATCTCAGGGAGTAGGGAGGCCCAAGGAGAAGGAGAGAGATGGGGTAACAGCCAGTTGGTGGAGTAGTCGGAACATACACACAACAGTTATTGATTACGTTTACTGTTTTATATGGGAATGGTTCCTGGCATCACAAAACAACTATGATAATAACATTTTAAAGATCACTGATCACAGATCACCATAATAGATGTAATAATAATGAAAAAGTTTGAAACATTGTGAGAATTACCAAAATGTAATACAGACATATGAAGTGAGCATATGCTTATTTGGAAAAATGGTGCCAACAGACTTGCTCAACTCAGGGTTCCCACAAACCTGCATTTGTTTAAAAAAAAAAAAAAAAAAGCAGTATGTGCAAAGTGCAATAAAATGAAGTATGCCTGTAAATGCTATGTAAATAATTGTTACACTGTATTGTTTTCAAATTTCTATTATTTTTACTGTTTATCGTTT
>NW_016807378.1:1627763-1632409 GCF_001698545.2 Rhinopithecus bieti | reverse complement strand
TTTTTTGGTGGGGACGGAGTCTCACTCTGTCGCCCAGGCTGGAGTGCAGTGGCCGGATCTCAGCTCACTGCAAGCTCCGCTTCCCGGGCTCACGCCATTCTCCTGCCTCAGCCTCCCGAGTAGCTGGGACTACAGGCGCCTGCCACCTCGCCCGGCTAGTTTTTTGTAGTTTTTAGTACAGACAGGGTTTCACCGTGTTAGCCAGGATGGTCTTGATCTCCTGACCTTGTGATCCACCCGTCTCGGCCTCCCAAAGTGCTGGGATTACAGGCTTGAGCCACCGCGCCCGGCCCTGTTTATCGTTTTTTAAAAAAGATATTTTCAATCCATAGTTGGTTGAATCTGCAAGTGCAGAAGCTGTGAATATGGAGGACCAACTGCATACCATTGTAAATGGGTGTTTGGTCACAACAGTCAGCAGCTACAACGAAGGTGTGAACTACAGATGAAAATAATTTAAAAGACATTCTGGGATAAAACAGACAATAACCGAATGGATGCAGATGCTGGAGAGAAGGACACTTCCTTCGCTGGTCCTGAACTAATCCTAGCAAACTGAGGTGACTTCATAAATCCTTTACCTCTTTCACTGGAATAATCACATGACATTGTTATTATATCACTTTGTCAATTTTAATTTTTTTTAAGTCCAAACAGAAGAGGAAGATACTTTATCAATTTTAGAGTAATGTATTATTGTGTCCACTTCCGCTATTAAATCATACACACACTCAACTCTTCCATGATAGAAACTTAGTATTAATTTTTGCATCCTTCACTGTTCAATGCATATAGTAGGCACTCGATGTTTAATTGTTACATAAATGTACAATAAATGAACTTACATTTTGCTTTTTCTTCTCCTGAACCAAAGCTACATAGCGCAATGCAATCTTGGTCAGAGTTGTGGCAAGGGACGCAGCAACAAAGAAATCTCCATCTAGAAGGAATCCTCTCAAGGGAGGTCTACAAAGCAATCAAGGAAAATCAAACCCACCAACTTGTTAAGCAGCATGCAGCTTTTGCATAAATGATTGATATAGGCCTATTAAACACTCTTACTACCATCCTTCAGTGAAAAGAATACCTCAGTTAACTAACTCCTTAGCTCCCAGAAGAAAGAAGGAAAAAGAAAAATAATACATGACTTTAAAACATAACTTTGGCCGGGTGTAGTGGCTCATGCCGGTAATCCTGGCACTTTGGGAGGCCAAGGCAGGTGGACTACCTGAGGTCAGGAGTTCGAGGACAGCCTGGCCAACATGGTGAAACCCCCGTCTCTACTAAAAATACAAAAATTAGCTGGGCATGGTGGCACACATCTGTAATCCCAGCTACTCAGGAGACTGAGGCAACAGAATTGCTTGAGCCCAGGAGACAGGCTGCAGTGAGCCATGATTGTGCCACTGCCCTCCACCCTGACCGTCAGAGCAAGACTCTGTCTCAAAAAAACGACAACTTATCTCCAAATGACACAAAAGTCAACAGAATATGGAAAGATAAAATATTTAATTAAGGGCATATGTAATTGCAGCTAATGAAGTACATCCAAATTCCAGCTTACCTAGTTATCTACTAGTTAAGTCTCAAATTCCTCTTCCATAAAATGGAGATAATATATTCTATCTCAAAGGCTTATTGTCAAACTACTTAGCACAACACCTAGCACTTAGTGGGTATTCAATAAAATTTTAGGGATAGATTTCACCATCTTCACCATTAAAATTTACTTAATAGAAAAATGCACAATTTTATTCCATCATTTAGAAATTGAAAATCTTCAAAATGTTTTCAGATGCTAATAAACAACAAAACTCAAATATCATCAGTTACCCCACTTAGCATTTTCTGAGTAAAATAATTTGAGTTTAAACAGAACAGTTATTTCCATAAAAACACTGGAAGGGACAGAAGATTAAAACCATCAATACAATTCCTAGGGGGATGAACTTAAACATCTTCCTCTTCTCAAGTACCTTAAATGGCAAATATTTTCATTTTGGTTGCAAAAACAAAGAGAAAAGAAATCATTTGACTGCTTTACATACAAGAGTAACAATAAAAATAGTACAGCTGGCAGAGTAATAATGTGCCATACATTACCTGTCTTCCTCTTTCTTGGTGGGTCTAGAACTGCTAAGGGCACTCTGAGTTGCATAGGTACCCATTTCAGTAACCAATTTCTGAACTGGCCCCACAGTTATTTCTTCTTCAGGTTTTAATTCACCAGCTTCTTTCTTTATTTCTGACTCTACAATTGGGATCTAAAAGTCAATTGGAAACATCATTTTAGTAATAGTATCAACAGCAAGCAAAATTATATTTAAATATTTGATCGTTTCTCTAAAAAAGAAATCCCATTACCCTAATGGGATTTTTGGAACTGGGAACTCTGCTTTCAATTTATTTCCTTCCCAGGACAATGTAGTGGGTAGAACAGGGGCTTCAGAGATGGATACTCCAGGGTTTGAATTCTCACTCTGCCACTTACTACTTTGGACCTCAGTTTCTTAATCTATTAAGGGGAAATCTTAATTTTTTCCACACATTTTACCTAATAGAAAAATGCACTAGACAGTGCCTAACACAAAGTAGATGGTCATTAAACCTTATTCCTCTTTTTCATTGCTTTCCTTGAAATTTTAACCAAAACAGTACTCATCCTTCTAAAATGAAATAAATCCGACTTATTTGTACATAATAAATTCATCAACTTTTAAATTAACTGAATGGCTATTATGTATTTATTACTCAATACCAGTCCATCATCTAATGTAAGAGCACTAAGAGTATTTAATCATTACCTATTTTAATTTCTTTATTTTATAGGTGAAAAAAACTGATGTCCAGTTAGGTTGAGGAACTTATATTCAAGGTCCTCCAGCTAACTGTGGACAGAACAATGACTAGAACTAATTGTCAGGTCTCCTGACAATGAGTCCACTGCTCTTTCTATTCTACCATAAGGTTGTTAGGATGAAGAATACTGTCAGTTTTAGTACATAAATATTCTAAAGTCAGACTTACTTACTCTAAGGCATTCTTCCTTCAAAATACAGGCTAAAGCAGAATTTTACAAGCTGCTGCTTCTTAATTTTTTTTTTTAAATAAACACAGAGTATTTTGTTCAAACAAAATCTAACCCGGAGTGTAAATAATGTAGGTAAAACACAAAAGCAAATCACTACAAAAAAGTCAGATTTTCCTAAAGGAAAAACTATCATATAAAGTAGCATTTACTAAAGAAAAACATACCTCTCCAAGGGACCTGCGGATCTCAGTCATCACACTCTGAATGTCTTCCTTGGTACTACAGTATTCTCCCAGGATCCATAATGCTCCTCGGTAAATCCTAGGGCAATACAAGATCTGAAACGTGAACTTGGCAGACAAATCTTGAAGCAGAGATCTTTCTTTGTTAATTTAAGCACAAATAAAAACAACGGCCAGGCACGGTGGCTCATGCCTGTAATCCCAGCACATTGGGAGGCCAAGGCCAGCAGATCACTTGAGCTCAGGGGCTCGAGACCAGCCTGGGCAACACGGTGAAACCCCATCTCTACTAAAAATACAAAAATCAGCCGGGCACGGTGGTGCACATCTGTAATCTCAGCTACTGAGGAAACTGAAGCATAAGAGCTGCTTGAGACTGGGCAGTGGCTACTATAATCCCAGCACTTTGGAAGGCTGAGGCAGGTGGATCACCTGAGGTCAGGAGTTCAAGTCCAGCCTGACAAACACGGTGAAACCTCATATCTACTGATAATACAAGAAAATAAAATTTAAAAAAAATTAGCTGGATGTGGTGGCAGGTGCCTACAGTCCAGCTACTTGGGAGACTGAGGCTGGAGAATCGCTTGAACATGAGAGGCGGAAGTTGCAGTGAGCTGATATCGCACCACTGCACTCTAGCCTGTGCGACAGAGCAAGACTCCATCTCAAAAAAAAAAAAAAAAAAGAGCTGCCTAAATCCAGGAGGCGGAGGTTGCAATGAGCTGAGATCGTGCCACTGCACTCCAGCCTGGGTGACAGAGCAAGCTTCTGTCTCAATAACGAAAAAACAAAAAACAAAAATCAACAAGATTCTGCAGTTCTAAAGTATTTTAGATAAACATTTCAGAAAGAATCTAACAAAACCTAGGTTTCAGTTCTCTCCAGAAATCACAAAGATCAAAAGTAAAATAACTGTTCTTATTAATTATTATTAGGAACATTCTAAAACTGGTAAAACAGTAAAAATAAAATACCAAAATGTTTCCCAGAAAAGTGTCCATTTAGGACACAGTGAAGGTAAATTTGGCTTTATCACTTACTATTATAAGAAATGTATTATTTTATGGCCAGGCATGGTGGCTCACACCTGTAATTCCAACATCTGTGGAGGATGAGGTAGGAGGATTGCTTGAGTCCAGGAGTTCAAGACCAGCCTGGGCAACATAGCGAGGCCCTCATCTTTCTTTAAAAAAAAAAAAAGAAGAATAAAATAAAAAAAGAAAACCAGGAATGTATTGTTTTAATATAAAAAGTAATTCACTTTTTATTTTCAGTCACTGAACAGAGAGGCAAGGTGTTGAACTAAACAATGGAAACAAAAGAAGTACAAGGGATCAGTAAAAAAAAAAAAAAAAAAAAAAAAAAAAAAAAAA
>NW_016807378.1:1574825-1627256 GCF_001698545.2 Rhinopithecus bieti | reverse complement strand
TTTTTTTTTCACAAAAGAAGCAAATCCTGCTCTGTTCACTTCCATAAATATTAATATATTTTCATATCATAAAAACAATTTCGTACTTGTCCCTTCCTTCCTTCCTTAGACATACTTAAGTCTGTTATAGACTATCTATCAGATGCTTTAAATGAAATAAAATTTGATGCAACAGTCCTTTCTCATTAGCAAAGGCTCTCTGAAGGAAAAGACAGATTTAGGTTGCATTTTCAATCTTTCTCTTCATTAAATGTGAAAGGAAGATACAAATAATAGTAATAGCCAAAAAGCGATGACATTTAGAAATACGCTCTTTAGTTACTTTAAGATTCAAAATGTTTTAGAGAAAATCAGAATAGAGACACTGAGCTAAATCACTCCTAAAAAAATTATTTTTTGGCCATATATTGTGGATTAACTGAGAGTAAAGGAAGCATGATGCTTGTTGTTACACTTGTCTTATTTTGGCTTGATTGTCCTCTCCATTCTATTTTCTATCCACTGAACCTTTAAAGATAAAACCGATACAATGCTTACTTGACCTCACATTTAAATGTATTTTAAACATACTTGACAGATTTAATAGCATGAAAGACTTCAAGCATCTTCTCAACAATAAGCATTCTCAGGTTATCAAAGCGCTGAATGGCTTCACGAACAAACTCCAAAACATCAGCAGCTGCTGCTTCATTATTGTCACTGAGAAATTCCATTAACTAAAAGAAAAAAAAAAAGGGAAAATAGAACAATTTTCCAAAAGAAAAATTATCTAGGACAATAAATAAATCCATAAATTTATAAAGAATGTAATTTTTTGGTTGTTTTCTAAGAGACAGGGTCTTGCTCTGCTGCCCAGGCTAGAGTATAGTGGCACAATCATAGCTCACTGCAGCCTTGAACTCCTGGGCTCAAGTGATCCTCCGGCAACTTCAGCCTCCCCAGCAGCTAGGACTTCAGGCATGACACTACGCCTAGCTAATATTAATTTTTTTGTAGAGACAGGGTCTCCCTATATTGCATCGACTGGTCTTGAACTCCTGGCCTCAAGTAATCCTCTTGCCTAGCCCTCCCAAAGTGCTCGAATTATAGATATGAACCGCCAAGCCTGACTCTTGTAATTCTTAATAATTTTCAAATACACAACAAAATGTAAATTGAGAGACAAGTGCTATTACGTAAAGAAAGTCACAATGGCTTTTCTGTTTTATGATTAAAGATAAGCCAGAGATCCAAAACTCAAAATAAATTAATTTCATCCTCCTAAATTGTAACTAAAAGTAGAATCATTTTAGAAAGAACTCAAGAGCTCAGAGGCAAAAATCAAATTATAATAACATATCTCACTTATCTGATAGTGACAGAAAGCAAAATATTCGGGGGGAGGGATTGCATCGGAAGTTATACCTGATATAAATGACGAATTGATGGGTGCTGACGAGTTGATGGGTGCAGCACACCAACACGGCACAAGTATACATATGTAACAAACCTGCACGTTATGCACATGTACCCTAGAACTTAAAGTATAATAATAAAAAAATAAATAAAAAATAAAAAAGAAAGCAAAATATTCTAGGTATGTTAATTTTTCCTATAACTGATTCCTTTAAGAGCTAAAGCTATTTAAAATAAGTACCTATTTGCCTTACTGAATAATACATACACACAGCATAATTTTACTTTAGGTAACTATATCATCAATTAAAATAATATGCAAAGCTATTTTTTTGGTCACTGTTTTTGTTTTTTTGATGAATATATAAGTGAAAGAAGTCACAGTCCTCACCCTTCTGAGCTTAAAGGTAGAGGTAGACATAAAGATCACTTCTCACCATGAGATTTAATGGTCCCAGGCAGTTGAGATTTCTGGAGTTTGGCTGTCAAATAACTAGCTTTTTAAAAAAATTCTTTTAGAGAATTGCAAAATTAAAGTGATCAGAATTACATACCACAGGAATAACATTTGCAGCCATATCTGGAAATCGGACAGAACAGGAATGCAATGTTCGCACTAGGAGTTGTCTGTATTTGTCAGTATCTTCATGCTCAGACACATTATTAGTTTTTATCACTTCCTTCTTCAGGACAATAACCAGCTATAGAACGAAGTAAAAATAAGTGAGAGTTACATCACATTTGGGCCTGATAGCTACAAAGTGCTGTCAGAGTTTCGTTTTACCTCTTCAACATTCCTAGAAGAGACAAGATCCAGTGCTAACTGCAGAGTTTTCTTTCGTACTTCTAAGTCTGGTGTGCTCAATACTCTTAGGATATCCATAACCAGATCCTAAAAAAGAAGAAAAAATCAAGAATTAACACCAATCTTTCTGGTCACAAGAAAAGTATATTTACTACAGAATGGTGGGGTTTATCTATCATCACTTTAATTCTTTAATCAACAACAAAACCACTAGTGGTGGAAGAACTAGATATTTTGGGTCTCCTGATACACTGCAGTATGAAGTAATAGCACATGACACATTCAAACTGACAATGTTTACTCCGACTCTGTCAAGCTAAAGCTCAAGCTCCAACTTAGTTTATAGAAAGTAACAGAAGTCAAAAGAACAAGCTAAACAACATAAGAAAGTAGCCATACACATCCAGAAAGAGGGGCATTTTATAGTATTACTGGTCTGGTCTCTTCAACAAATCAGTGTCATTAAAAAAAGATACTGTCCAAAATTAAGAGACTGAAAGGGCATAACCACCAGATATGATGCATGGTTACAAAATGGGCAAACTAAACAAAAAGGGCTTTTGGGACAACTGGGAAAATCTACATATAGACTTGGTATTAGATAACATTAATAAATTATTAACAGTTTCGTTAAGTGTGATAATATTATTTGACCCTATAGGAAAATGTAACATTTAAAAGATGCATACTTAAAAACAATTCGAAACTGATAAAAAAGTTCTAAGAGTGAACTCCCGTATATCCTTCACCTACATTCACCAGTTACTATCTTCCCACATTTGCTCTTTTTTTTTTTTTGAGACGGAGTTTCGCTCTGTCGCCCAGGCTGGAGTGTAGTGGCAAGATCTTGGCTCACTGCAACCTCTGCCTCCTGGGTTCAAGCAATTCTCCTGTCTCAGCCTCCCGAGTAGCTGGGACTACAGTCGCACACCACCACATCCGGCTAATTTTTGTATTTTTTAATGGATACAGGGTTTCACCATATTGGTCAGAGTGGTCTCGAACTCCTGACCTCAGGTGATCCACCCACCTCAGCCTCCCAAAGTGTTGCGATCATAGGCATGAGCCGCTGCACCCGGCCCACATTTGCTCTTTACTGCTAATCATTTTAGTGTATCTCTCTCAAGGGTAAGGATAATTTCTTATATAACCACATTATAATTACCAGAGAATTTAACATTGATCAATACTATTAACTAATATACACACCATATTCATATTTCTCAATCTGTCCCAATAATGTCCTTCATAGAAATTTGTTGTTGCTGTTGTTCTGATCCAAGATCAGACTGCATTTACCTGTCATGGGGTTTTATTTTTATAACCATTATTATTCTCATGGATTAAACAAATATGGTGATAATTTTCTAGAATCAGATCAACTTTTATTCTCAATCAATTGGTATAAGAATTTTCCATGAAATGTAAATTATATTCAAATTAAAATGAGTATGTCACTCTCTCTAAGAATAGTCAATACAGTACAAACCAAAAAGATAAAAAAGATAATATCGAGTTATTTTAGAAAAAAAATTTTTTTTTTGAGACAGAGTCTCACTCTGTTGCCCAGGCTGGAGTGCAGTGGCGCAATCTCAGCTCACTACAACCTCTGCCTCCTGGGTTCAAGTGATTCTCCTGCCCTCAGCCTCCCAAGTAGTTGGGATCACAGGTGCACTTTACCACGCCCAGCTAATTTTTGTATTTTTAGTACAGACTGGGTTTTATCATGTTGGCCAGGCTGGTCTCAAACTCCTGACCTCAGATGATCTGCCCACCTCTGCCTCCCAAAGTGCTGGGATTACAGGCATGAGCCACCATGCCCAGCCATTTGACAAATTTTTTTTTTATGGTAAAGATAATACCCCAAAAGTCTATGATGACTCAATAACACTTTAGCTGATCAAAATATAAACCGCTCAGTTTTCAAGCATTTAGGTTAACCAAGATGGGCAAAGCTTTAGAATGACCTAAATTTGAAAAATATTTCATTTAGGATCTCTCTCTTTCAGATAACACTTACCTGTAATACTCGTTCATGAGCAGGATGCTCTTTTAATTCTATCAAGCGATCCAAAACTATGAGTTTTACATTGTTGTCGCTCTCCTTAATAATTAAATCAATGTAACACTGAGCAGCGGCCTATATAAAAAAAGAAATACATTTTAAGAAGTTATTCATCTATCATAAACATAAAATCTGAAAATAAGCATGCGCGTGAGTGTGCGCACGCGCGCATATACACACACACACTCCCATGAAGGCACAATACACTCATTAATTAATCCCTGTACTAGAGTTTATATATTATACATTTTGTTCTGAGGAATGGGTTCCTCTAGTCCCTTGTTATTTTTCAAACTTATAGAAGATTAGAGGCATTACAAATTAAAAGGATGAAAAAAAGCTGCTACAGGTAGAAATACTAACAGCCAAAAATCAAGGATTGAAACTAAGGAACAAGCCAGAAAAAAGCAGGAAAAGAATCCCAAGAAGTACATCTATTAAGCATATTTCAGTTTAGAGGCAAAGTCTAACTCACCTGCATTGCAGTACAGAAACAACAAGAATATAAAGATCACCCAGAGTTGTTAAAATATTTTAGTATTTATAATAATTATTAAGACAAAAAATGTGTATTTTAGAATGATAGAATAAAATATCCATACTGATATAAAGAAAGAAGGAAGGAAAAGAAGGGAGGGAGGGAAGAGAAAGAACAGCCCTTCCTTGCACAAGAATTTCATTAATAAATATTGAATGAGAGAAACAGAAAACCACCATTAGAATATCATAGCAATAATGTTGTAAGAAAATCCACTGATGGATGCTGAAATAAGTAGGTGTGAATTTGAGGAACAACAGTGTATTTGCATAGTTTCAAAGTATCTCCCCCCTACAACATTTACTGATTATACTAGAAATCATAAAACTGGAAGATCTGGCAGACAGCACCTTCACTGATCAAGGTTAACATCATCAGTAATAAGATATATAGAAATTATGTACTCCTTGATAAGATACACTGAGAAGGACACATCACTTCTATGATATTCTTTCCAAAAATGTACAACCTCAATCTGAGAAAACAGACAAACCCAAGTTGAGGGATATTTTACAAACAAACCAGTCAGTCTTCTTCAAATGCGTCAAGGTCACGAAAAATAATAAATGACTAAGAACTAGCACAGACTGGAGGAAACTATGATATGACCACTAAATGCAATATGAGATCCTAGATTAGATCCTGAACACAAAACGGACATTAGTGGGAAAACTGATGAAATATAAATAAAGCCTGTAGTTTGGTTAATAATACTGTTCTAATGTTAATTCTGTAGTTTTAACAATTATACAATGATTATAGAAGATGTGAACATATGAGAAAGGTTTGGTGAAGAATATATAAGAACTATGTCCTGGTCGGGTGTGGTGGCTCACGCCTATAATCCCAGCACTTTGGGAGGTCGAGGTGGGTGGATCACAAGGTCAGGAGATCAAGACCATTGTGGCCAACATGGTGAAACCCTGTCTCTACTGAAAATACAAAAATTAGCTGGGTGTGGTGGCGTGCGCCTGTAGTCCCAGCTACTCAGGAGGCTGAGGCAGGAGAACCACTTGAACCTGGGAGGCGGAGGTTGCAGTGAGCCAAGATCATGCCCCTACACTTTAGCCTGAGCAACAGAGTGAGACTCCATCTCAAACACAAACAAAAAAACCAAAAAAAAAAAGAACTTTGTACTATGTTCGCAATATTTCTGTAAGTTTAAAATTATTTCAAAACAAAAAATAAAAAAAAATTTCAAGTTTTGGAGGGTAAAGCAGTAAATTCTCTAATTTAAACAATTTGGCTTTTAGAACAGCTCATTCTCTGAATAGATTAGGGGTTGCTGATGTAGTCTTGATAGACTAAATTAGAGAAAGGGAGAAAGGTAATACTCTATTATTGAAAACACTCACTAAAACTTAAAATCTACATGTAACATTTTTCTTTTAATTTTTATTTCCTTAGAGACAGGGTCTCACTCTTTCACCTAGGCTGGAGTAATCACAGCTCACTGCAGTCTTGAACTCCTGGGCTTAAGCTATCCTCATGCCTCAGTCTTCAGAATAGCTGGGACTATAAGCACACACCACCATGCCCAGCTAATTCATATTATTTTTTGTCTTGCTCTGTTGCCTAGGCTGGAGTACAGTGGCACCACCATAGCTCACTGCAACCTCGAACTCCTGGCCTCAAACAATCATCCCACCTTGGCCTCCCAAAGTACTAAGTCTCCAGGCATGCACCACCACACCTAGCACCAGCTAATTAAAAAAAAAAAAAATGTTCTGAACAGATAGGGTCTCTCTCTCTTGCCCAGGCCGGTCTCAAACTCCTGGTTTTAAGCAATCCTCCCAGCTTGGCCTCCCAAAGTGCTGGGATTTTAGGTGTTAGCCTCTGTGCCCAGCCACACACATAACTTTTGACTCTCCAAAACTTAACTACTAATAACCTACTGTTGGCCAGAAGCCTTACCAATAACACAGTTGATTAAAACATGTTTTGTGGTCAGGCGTAGTGGCTCACGCCTATAATCCCAGCATTTTGGTAGGCTGGGGTAGGCGGATCACTTGAGGTCTAGAGTTCGAGATCAGCCTGGCCAACATGGTGAAACTCCATCTCTACTAAAAATACAAAAAATAAGATGGGCATAGTGGTGGGCACCTGTAATCCCAGCTACTCGGGAAGCTGAGGAAAGAGAATTGCTTAAACCCAGGAGGTGGAGGTTGCAGTGAGCCAAGATTGCCCCACTCCAGCCTGGGTGACAAAGCAATACCCTGTCTCATACAAAACAAAACAAAAACAAATAAACATTTCATATGTTAAATGTATTATATATTCTTACAATCAAGTAAGCTAGAAAAAAGAAAATGTTAAGAAAAGTGTATGGAAAATATTTACTACTCATTAAGAGGAAGTAGATCATCATAAAGGTCTTCATTCCCAAACTCTTTACACTGAATAGGCTGAGGAGGAGGAGGAGGAGGAGGAGGAAGAGGAATTGGTCTTGCTGTCTCAGGAGTAGCAGAAGTGGAAAAAAAGTCCATGTATAAGTTGACCTGCGCAGTTTGAACCTGTGTTGTCAGAGGTTAATTGTACTGTCATTCTCTGTCTGTATCTATATACATGTGTATGAAAGCAGGAAGGAAGAAGGAAGGATGAACAATGTAAGGCATCAAATAGTTTTACAAAATTTGTAGTTGTTCTCTCTGTGCCATGTAACCACACAGTGAACTGCAATGTCACTAAATCATGAGTGCTAAGACAGAAAATCAATCACCTAACCTGGCCTCAAAAGAAATACACAGTACCTTGATTGCAGTTGGTGCACTAGAGAGTGTCACTAATGTCCCAGCAGCTTCATATTTTACAGCAGGGCTGGATGACTGTAGTAAGTTATAGATGCAGCGAATAAAACGAGCTCTTTCTGATGGATTAGCATGACAGACCTGGAAAAGAAAACATTAAGACTTCAATTGATTTCAAGAACGCTTGTTTTCAAATGGAGTTTTTTCATGAACGTCAGCTTATGGTATGCTAGTTTTCTCAATATGAAAGCTAAGAACAGTCTTATGAGGACATATGAAAATGTCAGCCAAAATGGGATGAGACACTATGACACAACAATGGTAATTTCAGAAAGAAGTAAGAGGCCAACAAAAACATAGATAAGAAATGGCTTTACTAGATAGGATGGTGTGAACAAAGTAATTTTTATAGCTATGCATTCATTTATTCATCCCATCATAATTTATATTTTTACTGTTTCGTAACAGGTTTTCTGATGGCTTAAAACATGTGTATGTTATACACAAGTGAAAGAGAAAAAGAAAATGTAAAGTAACAAAAGTAAAGACACATTAACCCAGTACACTAATATGGGTACTGTCACAGGATATTAAATTTAGTCCTACATTTTTATTCTGGATGCCAAAGAGAAACATGACGGATGATATAAATCTCAATAGCTAATAAAAGGAAAATACCAGTTTTTCAAGCAAGAAAGATAACACATTTTCCCAAGTACTACTACTTATTATTTGAAACTATATTTAACTTTGGAGAGAAAACTACAAATTTCTATCCCATTCTAAACGCATCCTGATACCTTTACTTGCATAGCAAATATCTCTTATTTTTTCTCTTTTGAAGTCAGTATTCATATTAGATTTTCCTAAAATATATATAGTCAAATCTCTATTACATGGACATGACTTAAAAGCTATTCCCTTTTACTAAAACATGGACCCTACTAAACAAGTCATTAGATAGCAGGGAACTGCTAATTTTGAGAACCTCAGTGGCATCCTAATACACATGAATTAAAAAGAACTATAGGCTGGGCATGGTGGCTCACGCCTGTAATCCCAGCACTTTGGGAGGCTGAAGTGGGCAGATCACGAAGTCAGGGGTTTGCGACCAGCCTGGCCAACATGGTGAAACCCCATCTCTACTAAAAATACAAAAATTAGCCCAGCACGGTGACATGCACCTGTAATTCCAGCTACTTAGGAGGCTGAGACAGGAGAATCGCTTGAGCCCAGGAGGTAGAGGCAACAGAGAGCCACGATCGCGCCACTGCACTCCAGGCTGTGCAACAGAGCGAGACTCCACCAAAAAACACAAAAAACGAAAACAAAAACTGTATATTTACAGTCTTGGTTTCATTTTAAACTTCCATTCCAAACTACTGGTACCTTGTGTTAAGAGGAGCCCCTTCCCCCAGAAGCAACGACAGCTATAATCAGTTAGTAGTATCTACTACAGATGTTTTGACCATACTACTGTATTTAATAAAGTCATCTGGACCTACATTTTGTTGGCCTCTAATGGTATCAATAGCAAAGTTGGATCTTACTGTACCTTTTATCAGAACATTAAGATGTAATAAACTCTTTCAAAGGATATATCACATTAAAGTATTGCCAATATAGTACTTCATTTAAAAATCCAAAATTCTTAGCTGGTTTTAGATTTCCTGTCAATGGCCTACAATGTCATATTTCATGCATTTAAATTTTTTCTATTCTCTTTTACAAACAGGGAACATAAAAGGTATTTAAGACTTTTTTGTTTGATTTTAGTAGTCTGATACATGCTCAAGAAAATCTTGAATTTTATCCTAAAGCTTAATTCATAATCTATTCAGTGACTGGGAAGTTCACAATGATTTATGTGAGCTACACTGGCTCAAGCCATGAATTTTTATCAGAATCTTTACGGAAGTTTGAAAGGATATAAGCAAGTATTCTACTTGGAAAACACAATAAACCAAAAGTAAAAGAAAAAAAGGCTTTACTAGGATATGCTATAAAATATTTATACTATTAAAATATATTATCCTAGCAATTATTATCCCAGAAAGAAACTATTTAACCCTGTCTTAAACTGCTGAGTTTATTTTACCCATCATAGATTATCATTCTTACCTTATAAATCAGTTCAACAATAACCAACTGCAGAATGTCTCCAAATGTTTGAACTTGATCAATACAAGTACTTAAGTAATCCAAAGCTCGATCCTAAAAAAATAAGAATATATTTATCGTCCTCCACCTCATTCAATAGAAGAATTTAATGCATCTTAAAAAACATTACAACTCAATATAAAACAAATGAGGAGATCAGGGCAAAGAGATATTAACTGGGAACAAAAATCAAGAATAAAGTTAACATATATAAGACATAAAGTTAAATATATTTTCTGGAAATGAGGCACAAACCTAGGGTCTGATTTTCTAGCAGCTAAACCAAAGAGGGAAAAACTACGTGTTATGGGATTCAGGGTATCCATACAATCAAAACCAGCTGCTTAGGTATGTAGTTATTCCTATTACTGAGACCTAAAAGAAAAATCTCCTATGTGTTCTCATATATTGGACACTGTAATATAAAGAACTACAATACTGAAAACATCTCTCCAGTAAAAGTATCAATAAATTTTATTGAACTATTTCTGATTATGTCCCTTAATGTAGGTTAACAGCATAATGCCAAAAGCATTGGTCAGTAAAACCAATTACACAAGAGGACAAAACACTGTGGCTCATATAAACAGCTTTCTCATAATCTTGTTTAGGAAGATAAAATGACAATATTGAATACTGCTTCACATGCCCACTAACATTGCTACTATCAAAAAAAAATAGTAACAAGTGTTGGCAAGAATGTGGAGAAGCTGGAACCCCTGTGCACTACCAGTGGAATGTAAAATGGTAGAGCAGCTGTGGAAAACAGTATGGCAGCTTCTAAAAAAATTAAAAACAGAAGTGCTGTATATTCAGTAATTCCACTTCTGGGTATATACCCAAAAGAACAGAAAGCAAAGTCTCAAACAGATACGTTTACATCTACGTTCACAATAGCATTATTCCTAATAGCCAAAAGGTTGAAGCAACCCAAGCGTCCACCAATGGATGAACAGGTAAACCCAATGTGGCATATATTTACAATCGGGTATTACTTAGCCTTAAAAACGAAAGAAATTCCAACACATACTGCAACATAAATGAACCTTGAAGACATTATGCTAAGTAAAATAAGCCAGTTACAAAAGGACAAATATTGTATGATTCCACTTATATGGACTACTTAGAGTAGTCAAAATCACAGAGACAGCAAGTAGAATGGTGGTTGCCAGGGACTGGGAGGAAGTGGTAATAAGGATTTTTTTTTGATGGGTACAGAGTTTCAGTTTTGCAAGATAAAAAAAGTTATGAGGATGGAAGGTAGTGATGGTACTACATTATAAATGTATTTAAAATCACGGAACACTTAAAAATGGTTAAGGTGATAATTTTTGTTATGTGTACGTTACCACAATTTTAAATAATTAGGGGACAATCCATTAAAGGAAGATCTGGGGGAAAAAAGTAACAGTATCTAGATTTCAGAGGAATGGAAGGCCTCCATATTTTTCAGTCTTCATGCATATTATTTCCCATATTTTGATGATAAATACTGGCTAGAAAATTTCAAGATTAGATGGCATCAAGGTGTACAGAGTAATTGCTAACCAAAAGTAGATCCATATACTTTAACCACCAGCACAGCAGGATGCAGAGTTGGCACCCACGTATGAAAGTTGAAGAACCTAAAAGGACACACATCTACACTGAAGGCCACTCTATTTCCACAGGCATGGCTAAGGATGTACCTATGCAAAGCTACTATTTTTCTCTACAAAACAATTTTAGATCTATACCAACATAAGAAAGAACAGGTCATCAAAGCCCCAAAATAGAACACAGCCATAATAATTTCAATTTTAAAAAACTGTAAGGTGGCTGTTCTAAAATGCCTCTTCAATGTTTAATTGAAAAAAAGAATGTATATGTATGCAATATTTTAGAGAAGGGTTAAAAAAAATGTATTTTTCTACAAGCCTAAAATTATCAAAATACACAAACCACATGAACTAGAAACAAAATTACTGACTAAAAACATGATTAAGCCTATGTAATACTTTTAATTCTCACTTAAATACAGTAATGAAAGTATTTTTTAAAAAGTACTTCACCTGATCTGCATGAATTAGCATCATAAATGCATTCCTTTTGCAACTTGCATCCTTCTCATTCACCAGAAAATCATGTATCAGTTCAGGAGCATCAGGTATAAGATGTTCAAAATTTCTTTAAATAAAACAGATATCCATATTTAATAAAAACCTACTTTACTATTTTAATAACTCTCTGGACAATACCAAAATTAAATTTAATCAAACTTTACAACATAAATTATTCTTTTGCTTTTTTTTTTTTTTGAGACAAAGTCTTACTCTGTTGCCTGGGCTGGAGTGCAGTGGTGCGATCTCAGCTCACTGCTGCCTCCACCTCCAGGGTTCAAGCGATTCTCCTGCCTCAGCCTCCCGAGTAGCTGGGATTATACGGTGCCCACCACTATGCCCAGCTAATTTTTTGTATTTTTATTAGAGATGGGGTTTCACCATGTTGGCCAGGCTGGTCTTGAACTCCTGACCTCATGATTTGCCCACCTTAGCCTCCCAAAGTGCTGGGATTACAGGTGTGAGCCACCGTGCCCAGCCATTTCATTGTGCTTTTTAGAAACCTTTTTCTCTCTGTTGCCGGGCCGCAGTGGCCTCAAGCCCTGCTGAATCCAGCACTTGTTGGTGAGGCCGAACGGGCCCGGATCACGAGGTCAGGAGATCTGAGACCATCCTGGCCTACGACGGTGAAACCCCGCTCTTCTACTAAAAAATACAAAAAAATTAGCGGGCGAGGGTGGCGGGCGCCTGCAGTCCCAGCTACTCGACGAGGCTGAGGCAGAGAAGCAAGCGCGGGAGGCGAGCTTGCAGTGAGCTGAGATCCGGGCCACAGCACTCCAGCTGGGCGCAGAGCCGAGACTCCGTCTCAAAAAAAAAAAAAAAAAAAAGAAAACTTTTTTTTTTTGTTGAGACGGAGTCTCGCTCTTTTGCCCAGGCTGGAGTGCTGTGGCGTGATCTCAGCTCAGTGCAACCTCTACCTCCCAGGTCAAGTGATTCTCCTGCCTCAGCCTCCTGAGTATCTGAGACTACAGGCACGCACCACCATGCCAGGCGAATTTTTGTATTTTTTTAGTAGAGACGGCATTTTGCCATGTTGGCCAGGCTTGTCTCATACTCCTGACCTCAAGTGATCCACCCGCCTCAGCTTCCCAAAGTGCTGGGATTACAGACATGAGCCACCATGCCTGGCCTGCATTTTGAAACTTCAAATCAATTAGAACTGGGAGAAGGAAACACAAAGTTACACCTTCATCTATTAAGTTTTCAAATTATACGTTTTCTAGTTCAATACAGAAAAAGCTGATTTATTCAACATGCCATCTGTTAACTAGTGTCTCTAATAACTGTTGTGCATACATTTTAAGCATATGAATATATTAAGAATTACATTAAGAGGAAGAAAATAGTACCTTGGATTTTATTAGTTGTGCACTATTTACTTACTGACTTGACTCTTCTTTTGGAAATTTACAAATATTAGTACACAGAAGAGTGAACACTAGCTTAATAAAATGCATCACCTTGCTTCAACAATTATTAATTCATAGCTAGTTTTGTTTCATCTATATCCTTGCCAAATTTCCCTCTTGCCTTATTATTTTGAAGCAAATCACAGGCAACAGGCAATGCATCCTTTCTTCTGTAAATATATTGGTAGATTTCTCTAAAATCGAGGACTCTTGTAAAACTAATTATTCATCATCATATCTCACAAATTTGAACAAATTTGTTCAAATTTCCAACAGTCTTATAAATGGCCTAATTTTTCTATATGCACTATAGTTTAAATTCTGAAATTTGTGTAGTCTGTATGGTAACATTAAAGGAACTCACCTACATTATTAATACTATTTTTGAGACGGAGTTTTGCTCTTGTTGCCCAGGCTAGAGTGCAATGGTGCGATCCTGGCTCACCGCAACCTCTGCCTCCCAGGTTTGAGCAATTCTCCTGCCTCAGCCTCCCGAGTAGCTGGGATTAAAGGTATGTGCCACCATGCCCGGCTAATTTTGTATTTTTAGTAGAGACGGGGGTTTTCCATGTTAGTCAGGCTGGTCTCGAACTCCCAACCTCAGATGATCGGCCCTCCTTGGCCTCCCAAAGTGCTGGGATTACAGGCATCAGCCGCCACACCTGGCTCACCTACATTATTAACCAGAATACCACTTTCCTTAATGGGTAAAATCTAATAGTAAGATAACTATGAAATTGTATCTTAACCAACAAATCTACTAAAGTACAAAGATGCTTATAAACATTACATTGTAGTGCTTAATGAACTGATACCTGTGACTGTAAAAACTGAGCATTCTAGCTTCATCTAACTGATTCCTTGAATTGGTTTAAAAATTCAAAATCTCAGCCAGGTGTGGTAGCCCATGCCTACAATCCCAGCACTTTGGGAGGCCAGGGCGGGTGGATCATTTGAGGTCAGGAGTTCGAGACCAGCCTGGACAACATGGTGAAACCCTGTCTCTACTAAAAATACAAAAATTGGCTGAGCATGGTGGTGGGTGCCTGTAATCCCAGCTACTTGGGAGGCTGAAGCAGAAGAATCACTTGAACCCAGGAGGTGGAGGTTGTTGTGAGCTGAGATCGCGCCACTGTGCTCCAGCCTGGGCAACAAGAGTGATACTCCATCTCAAAACAAAACAAAAACAAACAAAATTTCAAAATCTTCAGCTTTCTAAGAATTAGAATCAGTTATAACTGTAGCCCTTCTCATTTAAAAAGTTCCTTCCTCAAAGCTTCTGACAGTAAAATGAAAAGACCGACATTCCACAAAAAGAATTCTAAAACAAGGTCCAAAGTTAAAAGCTAAGCAAGTGAACATATAAAGTGGCTTGGAGTAATATGGTTGAGAATGATAGGCACTGTCATAAAATGTAAAGTATATAACTTATTTAAAGGGGGTTATTGTTATCCAAGTTCAGCAGAATGTTGTTATGTGGAAGCTAGGGCCAGCGCTGCCAGATCTTTCGACTTTTCAATGTTCATAATAAAATATACAGTGCTGGCCATACAAAACATAGCTCCGGCTGGGCGCGGTGGCTCAAGCCTGTAATCCCAGTACTTTGGGAGGCTGAGACGGGCGGATCACGAGGTGAGGAGATTGAGACCATCCTGGCTAACACGGTGAAACCCTGCCTCTACTAAAAAATACAAAAAACTAGCTGGACGAGGTGGTGAGCGCCTGTAGTCCCACCTACACAGGAGGCTGAGGCAGAAGAATGGCGTAAACCTGGGAGGCGGAGCTTGCAGTGAGCTGAGATCCGGCCACTGCACTCCAGCCCCAGCGACAGAGCAAGACTCCGTCTCAAAAAAAAAAAAAAAAAAGCTCCAAGCTATATTCAGTCTGCAAGCAACCATTTTGGAACCATTAGTCTAAAAGACTAAACAGTCTTCACAAAATGAAGCTGAAGCAGTATCTTTATTTACCTATAGATGGTATAGATGGCCAAAACAGCATTTCTTCTAACATAGCTGTGTCGATGCTCCAAACACGCACGAATAGCTGGCATTAAAGGTTCTAGCAATTCTGCTTCTTTCAATTTGCAAAGAAAACGAAGAGTAGATCCTCGAATAAATTCATTAGGATGCTGAAGATCCTGATATAAAATTAAAATATGAAATGCTGAGTTTCAGCTTTTACAAAAGAAAATTTTAATGCAAAACTTTCCAATGGAAAAAATATACATTTGAGAAAAAAGACCTAGATTACCAGACAATTTCCATCATATTCTTGTTGACTGAAGCAATGTTTACCTATCTCATCAATGTCTTATATGTGTCACTGTTTTTTAATTAATATATACACATAAAATGTATAGAAAATGTCTGAAAAGAGTGACAATAAAACTTTTTACAATAACTCTTTACAACTTTAATTCCAAATCTCTACAATTTACATCTTATCAAAGACTCAATTTTAACAATTAAAACAAAGTCCATTCTACCAATTTTACATCTAAATTCAAAGCAATATTCAGACAAAATTAAGATGTGGTTTACCTTTCTATATGCATCACATACAAGGATCATCTCGTGTAAAAGTCTCCCATCTGGAGTTGTTTTAGGAACAATTTCCCAAAATACCAGAAGTAATTTCTTGATAGTGTGATCCTGAAGAGGTAGCACAAAACGAATGATGGTCATCAGAAGTCCAGGAAGCTTTTCACCATTCAGAATCATAATGATTACTTTCTTCAATGCTTCAGTCTTTGACTTTACATCTCCTTTTCTGAATCACAAATTAAAAAAAAAAAAAAAGCACAATTATTTCAAAAGAAAACTCATCACATAAATTTAAAAGCAATTAACAAAATAAAATGTATCTTCTTACTTCAGTATCAGCAATGGTAATAAAAGTATAAACCCAAGTGACAAGCGTTCTTCACCTGGTTCTCCACCAAACAAGTTGTCTTTGCTCAAGTCATTTATCTCTGGAAATCAGACTCTTCATATACAATATGAAGGCACTGGATTAGATTTCTGGTTCCCAGCCAACTGAGTTAATGCAGACTCCATGAATCTACAGTCATACCAAGTAAACATGTGCTTCAAAACACATATAGCTATTTTTCAAAATGTAAACACATGCTATTAATTGCTTCTGAATTCAAAACAGCTTTTAGCTATTTGTGTGCATTTTAGCAAAGTTAAAACTACTATTAAGGGAGAATAAATATGTAATTTTTTTAACATTAGAAAGAGAAACGTCATACTCAAAAAGGCGGAAAACTAAAATAGTGCATTATTTCTAAAATCTCATCATAGTTCTACAGGCTGTAAAACTTTAGAATCTTTCTTATCATCTGGAAAACTGGGAGGTAATTCAAATGTTCTAGATTAGTAGTCATCATTTAGAATTAAGGATGACACATTTAAGATAAAATGCTAGTTTACTGTTATTTAGCCTAAAAACTCTGCAATATAAAGTATTTTGTGCAAAACTACCTATAATTTCACACCATTATCATTGCATACTGAAGAATTTATAGTACTAAAAATCTTCTGGATGCAAAATTCAAAGGCAGAGAAGTATGTAGTAGCACACTGCTACTACAACTGTTTAGATCATCAAAATAAATGAATTATCTTGGGAAGGGGAGAAGAAAGAGTGATCACAAGTCTTCAATAATCTCAGGACCATTATGAGAAAAAGAACTACAACTAATGGGTAGTAGTTACCGGGAACCAGATTTGGGCCTAAATATGAGAAATAAATTTATAATGATTAGAGTTAAGCAACTATTAAATGAAGAGTTCTGAGGGTCAGATGAGGTGGCTCATCTGGCCCACAGAACTCTTCATTTAATAGCCACTTAAACTTTTTGTATTTTTACTAGAGATGTGGTTTCACCATGTTGGCCACACTGGTCTCGAAATCCTGACATCAAGTGATCCACCTGCCTCAGCTTCCCAAAGTGCTGGGATAACAGGCATGAGCCACCGTGCCCAGTCTCAACTCTTCTTAATGGCAAAAACATACATTAAACTGCAGAGTACGTATTTATTTATTGGTTGGAGGAAGGTAGTTAAGGCAGCTTCAATTAAGACTAGGGCATCGTTCCAACTAGGGGCAAATTTTGTTCTTTACCTTCCTACCTATAACCTTAAGTATCCTGAGGATCTAATAATGAAAAATTTTAAATTTTGAGGGGGAAAAAACACTAATGAGTGTATTCACTATTTTGCATTCAAGTATCCCACATGAATATGGAAACGGAAATATATGTGGCTTATGCATATAATGGTATCATTTTAAATGTCATAAAAGTGGGTTTCTTTTCCCCTCTCTAAAAATAGACCTCTATAGAAACCTAAAATCAGGAGGTATTCCATTACTGCTGATTAAGAAGTGGGATTAGGCAAGTAAAACATTAAGTTTCTTTTCAAACTGCAAACTATCTTCTAAAAGACACTTTCTATATTTGAAGCATAATTCTCACTCTGCTCTGTTTAAACAATATTTATCAGTTTAAGTTATATTTATTTTTAGCAGTTCAATTAAACAAGAATCATAACTTTGGAAAGTGTATTAATTATAAATTTTTTTTTCTTGACAGAATCACTCACAAAGCGGAGACAAAGTATACATTTTTAAAATTCAGAAATATGATAAATTCAGTAAAGTTTGAGGACACAAAACCAACATACAAAAATAAGTAGCATTTCTATATGCCAATAGTGAA
The DNA here is from genome assembly GCF_001698545.2 of Rhinopithecus bieti. Classification (NCBI taxonomy): domain Eukaryota; kingdom Metazoa; phylum Chordata; class Mammalia; order Primates; family Cercopithecidae; genus Rhinopithecus; species Rhinopithecus bieti. Next base: position 1,609,315 of record NW_016807378.1, on the reverse strand, counting down.
CAATCTGAAAAAGAAATTTAAAAAACAATTTAATCCCATTTACAATACCCACACATAAAATTAGATACCTAGGAATTAATTTAGCCAAAGAAATGAAAGAGTTCTACAATGAAAACTACAAATACTGATGAAAGAAGTTGAAGAGGACATCAACAAATGGAAAGATCTTCCATGACCATGGATTAGAAGAATCAATATTGCTAAAATGTCCATACCACCCAAAACAATCTAGATTCAATAAAATTCCTATCAAAATACCAATGACATTCTTCATAGAACTAGAAAAAACAATCCTAAAATTTATATGGAACCACAAAAGACCCAGAACAGCTAAAGCTATCCTGAGCAAAAAGAACAAAACTGAAGGAATCACATTATTTGACATCAAGTTATCCTACATAGCTATAGTAACCAAAACAGCATGGTACTGGCATAAAAACACACACAGACCGATGGGAAATAATAGAGAACCCAGAAACAAATCCATACACCTACAGTGAACTCATTTTGACAAAGGTGCCAAGAACATACATTGGGGAAAAGACAGTCCCTTCAATAGTGGTGCTTGGAAAACTATATGCAGAAGAATGAAACTTGTCCCCTATCTCTTAAATTATACAAAAATAAAATCAAAATGGATTAAAGGCTTAAATCTAAGACTTTAAACTATGAAACTACTACGAGAAAACATTGGGAAAAATCTCCAGGTAACTGGTCTGGCCAAAAATGTCTTCAGTAATACCCCACAGGCACAGGCAACCAAAGCAAAAACGGACAAACGGGATCATGTCAAGTTAAAAAGCTTTCACACAGCAAAGGAAACAATCGACATACGTGATGAGACAACCCACAGAATGGGAGAAAATATGTGCAGACTACCCATCTAATAAAGGATTAACAACCAGAATATGTAAGGAGCTCAAAAAACTCTATAGGAAAAAATCTCATATTCTGATTTAAAAATGGGCAAAAGATTTGAACAGACATTTCAGAAACACATACAAATGGCAAATAGGCATATGAAAAGGTGCTCAATGTCACTGATCATAAGAGAAATGCACATCAAAACTACAATGAGATATCATCTCACCCCAGTTAAAATGGCTTTTATCCAAAAGACAAGCAATAACAAATGCTGGTGAAGATGTGGAGAAAAGGGAACCCTTGTACACTGTTGGTAGGAATGTAAACTAGTACAACCACTATGGAGAACAGTTTGGAGGGTCCTCAAAAAACTAAAAACAGAGCTACCATAGGATTCAGCAATCTGACTGCTGGGTATATATCCAAAAGAAAGGAAATGAGTACATCAAAGAGATATCTGCACTCCTATGTTTGTTGCAGCACTGTTTACAACAGTCAAAACTTGAAAGCAACCTGTGTCCACCAACAGATAAATCAATAAAGAAAATGTGGTACATATACACAATGGAGTACTATTCAGCCATAAAAAAGAATGAGATCCTGCCATTTGCAACAACATGGATGGTACTGGAGGTCATTACGTTACGTGAAATAAGTCAGGCACAGAAAGACAAACTTCACATGTTCTCACTTATTTGTGGAAGCTAAAAATCAAACTCATGGAGATAGAGTAAAAGGATGGTTATCAGAGGTGGGAAGGGTAGTGGGAGGAAAGTGGAGATGGCTAGTGAGTACAAAAAAAAGAAAAAATGAGTTAGACCCAATATTTGATAGCACACGGGGTAACTACAGTCAATAATAATTTAATTGTACATTTAAAAATAACTAAAAGTGTAACTGGTTTGTCACACAAAAGATAAATGCTTGAAGGGATGGATACTCCATTTTTCCATGATGTGATTATTATGCATTGCATGCCTGTATCAAAGCATTTCATGTACCCCATAAATATATACATCTACTGTATACCCACAAAAATTAAACATTAAAAAAATAAAATTCACAAATATAGTTGTTTTCTTGTTTGCAAAAATGCTTAAAAAATGAAAAGTTAAACTTTTCTGGAAAATACATGTTTATTCCAGTGTTGATCTAATTGTCTGGGTGGGTAACCCAAAGAACAAAGTTCTTTTGGTTTTACAAGCTAAGTAACATGAAGTTAAGTGCACAATAAAGATATTCCAATACACATCCTCAATCTGCTGCCTAGAGAATATCAGCTACATTAAGTATAATATATTGAACTCCACAAAAATTATGACATTTTGAGGAATATCTAAACTATTAAAATTTCTTTAGGTTTACTGAGATGTTCTATTTCAAACAACCAATATTTAAAGAAGTTTGCATTTTAATAGAAGGTCTATTGAAGAGATCCTAGAAACACTTTAGACAAAAATTAAGCATTTCTAATTATAAAGGAATATGAAATATGAGTTTTTTATTTTCGTCTTTTCTTTTTTCATTTCATTCTCAAAATAATATCAAAGTTTACCTAGATCATTTTTTAAGCTAATTTCAGATGGTGGTTCTGAATCCATTGGCACGTTAATTAACGTGTAGCACACGTTCTCAGCTGCCGTCATGGTTTCTGGTTATATTATAATTAATCCTTGATACAAGATTTAAGGATGCCAGAAAATCTAGAAAAAAAAACCAAGTACAAAAATTACAAACCGCCCCCCCACCCCAAAAAAACAACAACAACAAAAAACCACAAACCAGTATCTATAGTGACATTTTAAAGTATTAGAAAGGACAGGTCAATCTATATCGTGTTCCCATAAAAATAAATTCTAGTAAAAACCACACTGTCAGCTCCCGCATAAGGTATATTATCTATCACTCCCTCCTTCGCATGCCGGTCCAGTGTTTGAGAATGCTGTACAGCCGAAGGAAGGCCCACAGAACAGTGCCAGTCCCCCAGCCAAACCCTACAATGTTATGGAACATACAGTTTTTAACACAACACACAATCTGCATGCTCAAGTTAGGAGACCTTGTGCCTGAATACTCCGCCAAAACCCCAAAGCGCTTTATCGCGGTCCTTGGTGGGTTCCGACTACATGTCCGCGGGTCCCTTAATCAGCGCGCTGCACCCCCACCTCGCCCCACCCGCTTCCTCCTCCCCTTCCCCCAGCAAAGCAGGCCTGGGCCGGAAAGGGTAAGCCTCCGGGTCTTGGGAGGGAAAGACCCCTGACCAATACAGAGGGCGGGATGGAGCGTCCGACCCGGAGCTTCCTAGCCCCCCGCCCCTACTCCCACTCCGTCCCCTCTGCCAGGCCCAGACGCAAGCGGCCTAGTCAATCCCTTTCCGCATCTTCCAGCTAGAGAGCCAGTTCTTCCGACTCTGCCCGACCCACCACTCCTCCGGGACTGGGGGGCTTGTGGCCCAACTACCAGGCTCTGAGGGGTAGTGGTTTGGGGCAGCCGTGGATCCGTCTACTCCGGCTCCAACCCGCAGCAGCGGCTGCGGCTCCAGAGTCCTTGGCTGACGTGGAAGGGGGTGGGTTAACGACCAAAGCCACAGCCACCTAGCATCTACGGCGACTCAGAGAGGACATGCCTTCTTTGTGCAGCGCTTGCGCGCTGCAAGTATATCCTATTTTCTTACTCTTCTCTCGTCCAGGGTTGGATTAGGCCGCAGAGCAAGGAAACCACGTATTTTCTAGTTTTCCCTGAAAGCCAAGCGCTGAGTTAAGCACTATGCTCATTTAAACTCTGACTGGAAATCGTTCCTTCTTCCAGGAACAGTCAAGGGGAGGAAGTGCTTGGAGAGAGGGAAACTTTTGCGGGGCTGTATTCCTGTGAAAAACAGCTCTGGACTGGAAAGTGGAAACCCAGGAATCCTTTTCTTGCTCACCCCTAATAAACTGGGAAAGTAACTAATACTATTGGGAAACTAATTCAGTTATTTTATTAATGGTCTCTAGATTAAAATCCATTTCAGTTCTTAACATCGCTTGTAGTTTGAATCTGCCTCTCTGCAGGTAGGGCTCGAGTTATTTGAAAATCCAAAGCCACATTGGTATACTTTCTTTTTATTTAATAATGCCCTCTTTCCGTGATCCTTCCTGAGCACCCAGTAGATTAGAAAAAATTTTTATGCATAAAGGAAGATAGTCACTGTTATAAAGGATTTTACGTATCTCCAAAGACCTAATTGTTACAGCTGCAATCAGCCACAGTACTTTCGGTTTTGTCCATTTGAAGTTCCATAGCACGCCCCACCCCTACCCCTCCCTCTTCCTCCAAAAAGGTTTTATGGCCATAATAACAAAATATTTTAAAGCTTAAGCAAAATATTGTGAATAAAAAGAGATCTGACGGCAACTGCCCTAATTAACAGGTTCATCTCAGAAGATGGAACACCAATAGTACCTCATTTATGTAGGATCTAGCTCTTTTGAGATTTCTCTTTTTAGAACCATCAAGCAAACTACAAATTCTTTGAGCACCCAAAATGTATTACAAAAGCCATGTGTTGACAGCACTTTAAGAGTGCCCCCTCTGATTCTGTGCACTCATTTTTAAAAAACATTTAATCTTAATTGTAGAGTGACATGAATACAGAGTTTCCATATACTCTTTACCCAGTTTCTCCCAGTGGTAACATCTTGCATATAGTACAATATCAATTTCAAGAAATTGACAGACATAATTCACCCAACCTTATTCAGACTTCACTAGTTTTACATGTACTCGTTTTTATATTCACTTGTAGACAATTTTATCATGCTTATATGTCTGATATGTGATCACCAACACAGTGGAGACACAGAACAGTTCCATCACAAGGATTCTCATGCTGTCATGTTGTCCTTTGATAGCCATAGCCACCTCCCACACTAACCTGTGGCAACCACTAATAATTCTCTATGATTTTTATCATCTCAATGTTATATAAATAGAATTATACAATAATATTTTGAGACTGGATTTCTTTACTTAGTGTAATTCCCTTGAGATCAATCCAAGATGTGTGTACAACAGTTTGTTCCTTTTCTGTGTATTCATTTTTAACATGAAATTTTACAAATGCAGTTATCTGGTTTCCAAGCCCACTTAACTTACCAAAAAGTGGCAATCTGTCAGCAAAAGAGGTATAAAAACTAGACTTACAGTAAGAAAGCTCAGTTTAGGGCCATCATGGGGTAGGACTTAAACCGTACAGACTTCATTTGCCCCAGGGGTTCATTGTGTTACAGAATAACTTTGAGGTTTCTCATGACCCCAAGTCATTAAGTACTAAATATGAAAAGGCAAGAAAATGTAGTGTTTTACATATTACTTTAGTTAGATCTGAATCTACAATTGTTGTTGGCAGTGCATATATTTTTCCATATTCTTAAGTACAAAGCTTTTTGAATGGGTATAAGGACCTTAATATTAGCCTCATTAACTCTTCCTGATCTGTTGTAAAACACATTTTGTTTTGGGCTTTTTTACTCTAAGATGTAATCATATAATTTTGAATGCCTTTTAAATTATAAATGCAGAGCAAATACCTTGTCATTATATCAAGGACCATAGAAATTGTGATATCTAAAAAGTCAAGGCCTAGAGAATAGGGACTTGCCCCACCAAATCATGTAATGGCCAAACACTGAGTTAGAACTAGTACCTGAATCCTGTCATCTACTTATTACTTTTATTTTTTTGAGACAAGAGTCTCACTCTGTCACCCAGGCCAGAGTACAGCGGTGTGATCATAGCTCATTGCAGCCTCAGACTCTGGGCTGAAGTGATTCTCCTACCTCAGTCTCCTGAGTAGCTGGGACCACAGGTGTGTGCCACCACACCCAGCTAAGTTTTAAAAATTTTTGTAGAGATGGGGTCTCACCATATTGCCCAGGTTGGTCTTGAACTCCTGAACTCAAGCAATCCTCCCACCTCAGCCTCTCAAAGTGTTGGGATTATAGGCGTGAGCCAACGCACCTAGCTACTGCCTTTTATTCCATGCCAGTTTTTCAGAGCTGCACATATACATGCTCAATAAATGTCAGGTGAATTGAGTATCTTTGTATCAAAGTGACAGACTTTATAAAACATCATTAGGATTTTACTGTTTGTAATTATTCAGCAGACTAAATGGAATATGTGAGTACAACAGACTAAACGTGAAAGGGCATCACAATGAACTGTATATACAGTGGGGTTGAGTATTACTGGAGTGGGAGGACTTTAAGTTCTAAAGTCAGTATATAAGACTAAAATCATGTTGAAAAAATTACTTAAATTGCTCCCGAAATACAATACAGATATTTATTTATTTATTTATTTATTTATTTATTTATTTTAGTTGAATACAAGCCAGCTAGTGGTTTGCATTTGTGGAACAGGTGCATGTTCCACAATGATAAACATATACAATCTTTGTTTTTATTTTTTGAGACAGAGTCTCGCTGTGTCGCCTGACCAGGCTGGAGTGCAGTGGCATTATCTCAGCTCACTGCAACCTCCGCCTCCCAAGTTCAAGCAATTTTCCTGCCTCAGCCTCCCGAGTAGCTGGGACTACAGGCGTGTGCTACCATGCCCAGCTAATTTTTGTATTTTTAGTAGAGACGGGGTTTTGCCATGTTGGCCAGGCCGGTCTCGAATTCCTGACCTCAGGTGATCCACCCTCCTCGGCCTCCCAAAGTGCTGGGATTACAAGTGTGAGCCACAATATTTTTAAACAACAGAATCATTCAGCAAAGACAGAGGCTCACCCAATGGAAGGCATGTGGAAGAGAGACCTGCCTAAGCAAAAGGCAGATCATTACATTTCCCGCTTATGCTCCCTCCCCAGACTATATACCCATTGAGTGTGGAGGCAGGTGGGAGTTCCTGAGTTCAGTATTGTGTGTGTGTGTGTGTGTGTGTGTGTGTGTATGTGTGTGGAAAGTTACATGTGCTTGATGCCAACTCCACTGTAGGTCAAATAGCCACATGGTACTTGTGTCTAACTCCCAAGATTACATGGTAGATTCCTGAGGCTACTGCTGGAGAAACTGACATCTTTCCCTTAATAGGACTCCCAGAGCTACTTTTACCATTCTCTAAGAAATCAGGGAGATTTAAACCTACTAAGGTTTTGAAGATTTGGGAAAGTTGGGGGGAAAATAAACTAACATTGTATGAATTTTAGAGTTTAAAAGGTGTTATCATATAAATTCTCCCTTTTAACCCTCAGTATAATTCTCCAAAGGGTTTCCTTAAAATAGTTAAGTAACTTGCCCAAAGCCAGTAGCAGCTAATTAGAATTAGGTCTAAAATGGGTTACTATCTGTAAATTAATTTCTCTTCAGAAAGATGTATTATCTCAGAAAATAAAATAATTCCTCTAGACTTCAACAGCCAAATTTTGGATTATGGGTTTTTTAAAATTAAATTAAAATTTTTTTTGAGATGGAGTTTCACTCTTGTTGCCCAGGCTAGAGTACAATGGTATGATCTCGGCTCACTGCAACCTCTGCCTCCTGGGTTCAAGCGATTCTCCTGCCCAAGCCTCCTGAGTAGCTAGGATTATAGGCATGTGCCAGCACACCCAGCTAATTGTTTTGTATTTTTAGTACAGATGAGGTTTCTCCACGTTGGTCAGGTTGGTCTCGAACTCCCGACCTCAGGTGATCCGCCCACCTCGGCTTCCCAAAGTGCTGGGAAACAGGCATGAAGCCACTGCGCCCAGCCAGGATTATGTTTTGTTTTTTTTTTAAATCAGATTATTTCCTCTAATTTCATTTTACATGGTCTAAGATAAAAATGGTTCTGCAATACCTGAGTATACCACTCATGGGAATAACAGAAGGCAGCCTAAAGATCATGCTGGAGTGGGGCTGGAGAGGATAAAAGGTTTAGGATTAAAATTTCCCATGTGTTGTTTTTACAGAAGTTCCCTACACAGATCAGAGCTACAACTACTGCCATCTGTTGGTTGGAAAGAAAACCATTCATATGATAATTGATGCTTATATCAGTAAGTGGTGGTTTCTTAGGTTTTAATTAAAATCACCACAGTTGAACCCTGAAATTTTTTTTTTTTTGAGACGGAGTCTCGCTCTGTTGCCCAGGCTGGAGTGCAGTGGTGCGATCTCGGCTCACTGCAAGCTCCACCTCCCAGGTTCACGCCATTCTCCTGCCTCAGCCTCCCATGTAGCTGGGACTACAGGTGCCCGCCAGCGCGCCCGGCTAATTTTGTATTTTAGTAGAGATGGGGTTTCACCGTGTTAGCCAGGATGGTCTCGATCTCCTCACCTCGTGATCTGCCCGTCTCGGCCTCCCAAAGTGCTGGGATTACAGGCGTGAGCCACTGGGCCCAGCCTGAAATTTGTATTCTAAACCAAATCTCCATGGATTCTCATGCAGCCTGTCCATACACTGGAGAATTGTTATACGGCTATGATAGATAAGAGGTATTATTTTCTCCATCACTAAAATAAGGCAATTTAATTAGGCAAATGACCAGTTGTAATCCCAGACTACTATATACAGTTGAAGCTACTTAAAAAAATAAAAGCCAATATACCAGGCATTGAAACAATTTTATTTCACAGTTGTCTTTAAAACCACAAAGACACCTATATTTCTTTCATATAAAAACATTAGTATAGTACCCATACTTTCTAGAAATGATTATACAGACCCTCTCAAAGAAAAATGCTTTCCATATATAGGTTTCAGTGAGGTTGCTTGGAAAACGTCACATCTGGACTGACTCCCTAAAAGCATGCCATTCCACCACTCTGCACTTTTGGCCTTCAAAGTATAGTTATTGTCATCAGTATTGTGGGTTTTTTTTTTTTTTTTTTTTTTTTTTTTTTTTTTTTTTTTTTTTTTTTTTTTTTTTTTTTTTTTTTTCCTATTTCTTCATCTTTGTAAATACATATATAGACTGGCTTATCACTTAATGTTCCATTGGTTCATCAGCCTTTTCTGCAGGTTCATCAGCAGGTTGAGCAGGCTTAACAGGGAAAGAAAAAAAGAAAATATGTAAAATGAACACTTGATCAGTATACACATCTAATCACAAATATTACATTATAAAAAATTGAGAAAAAGGGGTAAAGAGATATTCTGAATACACAATTTTAGTTCACTGTTCTGTTAACATTTCTGAGCAGTACTTTTTTTCTCCTTGAGTGCTCATGATTTGGGGTGAATAAAGATTTTTCATTAAAAAAAAAAATACAGTTGACCCTTGAACAACAAAGGTTTAAACAGTGAGGGTCCATTTATATGCAGATTTCTTTTCTTTTCTTTTGTTTGCTTTTACTCTAACATTGTTTAGGGTGAAGCTTTTGTTTTGTTTGTTTTTTTCCAATAAATATAAATTAGCAGACCAACTGTGTAGCCTAGAAATATAATAAAAAAGAATAAGAAAAAGGTATGCCATGAATGCATAAAATATATGTAGAAACTAGTCTATTTGGTTGGGTGCAGCGGTTCACACCTGTAATCCCAACACTCTGGGAGGCTGAGGCAGGAGGATTGCTTGAGCCCATGAGTTTGAAACTGGCCTGGGCAACACAGTGAGATCCTGTCTCTACTACAAAGAAAAAAAATTTGCTGGGCATGGTGGCACACACCTGTAGTTTCAGCTACTTGGTGGGGTAGGGGGAGGTGGGAGAATCGCTTGAGCCCAGGAGTTCAACCTTGCAGTGAGGTCTGATAGCACCACTGCACTCCAGCCTGGACAAGAGGGCAAGACGTTGCCTCAAAAAACAAAAAAAAAGAAACTAGTCTATTTATCTGTTAATTGCCAGTTTATGTAATCGGTAAGGCTTCCAGTCAACAGCAGGCTATCAGAAGATTTTTAGGAGTCAAAAGTTATATGTGGTTTTTCAACTGTGCTAGGGTTTGGCACTACTAAACCCCACACTGTTTGAGGATAACTGTACATATAATTTCACATTTCTGAAAACCTAAATATCATTGAACAATTCTACCATTTTATCATACTTTGCATTGCTCAGGAGTAAAAGCCTCCCTTGTATTATCACTATTATGCTTAAAATACAATCAGTACTTTTTAGACATTCTTTTCCCCTTTACCAAACTAGTTGTGTGGTATTCCACAGCATTCTTCCCAACAGTGCTAGTTTTTACCAAAAACAGTTTAAATATTGCAAATCTTGCTCCCCCAAATAGTACCAACAATATCCTTTTCAAGTTCAAAATACTCATGCTGTAGAAATTTCCATACTAGATTCTTTTTTACTTTCAATTACACAGCTATCAAATAAGCATCTATAAATAGCAAATGTGTATTCTAAATATCCAGCAAAAAGACCCGTATTTAACCTGAGATTCACTTCTTGCTGCTTTTCTCTTCATGAAGAGCCATCTTAGTGTCCAAAGCTGGCCCCCAATGAGCATTTCTTCCAGTCTCCGCTCACACAGAATCTGGGATGGGCCACTGACTCACTTTAACCAACCGAATGTGTATAAGTGATGTTGTGCCAGTCCTGCGTCTCAGCCTTAAGAATGCCTGGCGGCTTTCACTTCTGACTTTTGCAAGCCCCGAGTTGCCAACATGCTAGAGAGACCCTGCTGAAGAAGTGGCCCTGAAACTACATGGATAGAGGCTCAGTCATCCTAGCAGAAGTCTTTGCCTTATAGATGCTCCTCTAAGACACCTAAAAGGTGTTAGTAAAAAAGACATGTGACTAAAGTTTTCTTGGGTGTTCCAGTTGCACCCCACAAATGACTGCAATGTTTGAGAGATCCCAGACGAGACCAGCAAAGAACCATGTAGCTGAGCCCCAGTCAGCTGCAAAATTGTGAGAAGTAGTGCTTTTTGTTCTAAGCCCCTAAGTTTTGGGGTAGCTTATTACCTAGCAATAGATAACCAAATAATCAACACTTCTCCCCTGCCTTTTTTTTTTGAGAGAGAGTCTCACTCTGTCGCCTAGGCTGGAGTGCAATGGCGGGATCTCGGCTCACTGCAACCTCCGCCTCCCAGGTTCAAGCGATTATCCTGCCTCACCTCCTGAGTAGCTGGGACTACAGGTGCATGCCACCACGCCCAGTTAATTTTTGTATTTTTAGTAGAGACAGCCTTTCACCATGTTGGCCAGGATGGTCTCCATCTCTTGACCTCGTGATTCATCCACCTCAGCCTCCCAAAGTGCTGGGATTACAGGCATGAGCCACCGCACCCGGCTCCCTTTTTGTGTTTATGGAGATCACTGCCCTTTCAATATTTAACTTTATTCAGTTCTTAATTTTCCTGTTGCCATTTGAATTATGGGCCCATTTCAATATTTAAGACAAAATGGAAAATTTACAGACACAGTTGTGGTAAGAACAGCAGCTTATAATAGAACTAAAGCCTCTTGTATGATTATACCTGTGCCTTTCTCTGTGGCCTTTCTTCAAGACCTTCGAGGAATGGAGACACATCATCATCATCATAGATTGTAAACTCCAAGTCTTTACCAACAATTCCAATGGAAACATTCTGAAGGGTAAGAAATGGTAAAAGTAAAATAAGAGAATTTGGATGAAAAAATACATATGATAAAATATTGGGTAAAAAAAGGAGAATAAGAATTTATATAGCACCTGAATAAAACCTTAAAAACCATTTATGGGTAGGGGAAAAAAGAAGGAAACTAGCAGACCCTTGTCATTTGCAGATTTAATATTAATACTCACTTTTGATTATCATGAGTAACTCCAAAGATCTATATTATCTACAAACATTTTTTAAAAAAATTATGCAGGTTATAAAGTCTTCACATTGATATTAAACAATAATTATCTAATCACTATAAAAAATGGCTTGATAAAGGTGACTAATCTCACTTTATTAATGATCATTAACTTCAAGTAGGCCTTAGTGGTTCCTGGATCCCACTATACCTGTTCCTACATCATTCATGCTCCCCTTCTTTGAGACACTTCTAACATTCTCCAAGGTCTTTGCAGCTGCAAACCTTGATCCTTTATTACTGCAAAAACAGAAGCAATTGGAAGAGAACTTTCACAAGTTCCCACTGTATCCACTCTTTCCTGTACCTATGTCCCTAGATTCTCTCCTTTCCCATTAAAATTTCCTCTCTAAGGCCAACCCTTCCATCTATGTACTATTAAAGGACATTGCTCTAACAATTTTCTCATTATTTTTCCTCATAAATGCTTCCCTAAATTTACTTGGATTACTCTCACAATCATGCAGCAAATGTGATGTAATTTCTTCCATCTTAAAAAACAAAACAAAACAATTTCTCTCTCCTCTTCCAGTCACCACTCCATTTCTGTGGACCATCAACAGAAAATATCCTCCAAAGAGCTATCTCCAATTCCTCATCTCTCATTCTCTCCTGATTCCACTATCACGTTTTTGCCTTATTATTCCATGAAAGTTGTCTTGTCAAGTCCTCAGTGACAACTTCATTGCCCTTCCTCCTTGAAAGTTTATTCATTTGCCTCCAAAGATGCCTCATTTTCCAAGTTTTCCTCCTACTTCTTTGACCACCTTTCTCAGTCTGACTTTGCCAATACCTACTCATCTCCCTGTCACTAAAGGTTAGAGTGTTCTTGGTCCAGTCCTCATAATGCTTGTCTAACTATTCAAAATTCCTTTAGGAACCCCTTCCAGTCCAGACTCTAAATGCCATTTCTATATAAAGACTTCAAAAATTTGAAATGTAAGTTGGACCACTCTCTGTGGAACTCCATTGGTTGCTTATAACTGCTTACTCTGTACCGTCAATTGGACAAAAAGGCATTTCCAATTTTACATGTCCACAACTGACTGCCTGACCTTCCTTCCCAACGCCTACTTTAAAACCTGTTCCTCCCACTGTCTTCTTCACCTCAGTAAATCATAAATCTTTCCTTCCAATTAATCAGGCCCAAAACCTCGGAGACATTCCCCGCTCACACCCTACAACAAATCTATTAGCAAACTTTTTTGGCTGTAATTTCAAAAGATATCCAAAATTGAACCACTACTCTTCATCTTAAACTCAGTCACTCTGTTCCAATCACTATCATCTCTCACATGAATTACCTGAATAGCCTTAAAACTATTTCTACCGATAGCCCCACTATCTATCTACCCCTACAATCTGTTTTTCTTTTTTTTTTGAGATGGAGCCTTGCTTTGTCACCCAGGTTGGAGTGCATGCACCACCACGCCTGGTTAATTTTTTGTATTTTTAATAGAGACGGGGTTTCACCATGTTGGCCAGGCTGGTCTCAAACTCCTGACCTCAAGTGATCCACCCACCTCAGCCTCCCAAAGTGCTGGGATTACAGGCATGAGCCACCGTGCCTGGCCCACAATCTGTTGTTAAAATGCCAACCAGAGTGACTGTTTTACAACCTAAACCAAATCATGGTATTCCTCTGCTCAAACTCTTAATAGCCCACTCAGAGTAAAATGCAGAGTACCCACAATGGCTTATGGGACCTCCATTACCTCTCTGATTTCTTTCCTTTTCCTCTTCCTCTTGATGATTGACCTCAACACTACTGGCCTCCTTGCCTTGAATACTAGGGCCTTTGCATTTGTATTTCCTAGAATAATTTTGCTCTAGACATCTGCATAGCTCACACTCACTTACCTGCTTTATATCTTTTCCTCAAATTTCATTTTCTTGGTGAGAATATCCTTGACCACCTACCTACATCCAATTAGTCATTCTTTCTCCTTTTACCCTTTTTTATTTTTTACATAGCATTTATCTTCTTCTAATATACTATATAATGTACTTATGTGTACACTATCTTTCCCTACTAGGATGTATGTTCCATGAAGAAAAAGGTATTTGTTGTGTTTACTATATTTTGAATGCCTAGAAAGTGCCTGCACATGGTAGGTGCTCAATATATATATATTTTTGTTAACTAAATAATACCAAGATAGGCCAATCTGCTGAAAATAATGAAGGACATTTTGCATGAGATTTACTGGTTTTACTGCTTTGTACCAAAAAGAAATGCTTAAAAAATAAAATTGGATTACTTAGCAAATAGCTTAAAGGGAAAGAATCTGCCAAGACAATCATATCCCAAATTAAAGAATATTGTATCTATACTCCATTACATTTATGCAATAAAGGTTTAAACTGTAACGTTTATATCTACAATTGGAAAAGACAATACTTACCTTTGTAGTTAGGTCCTGTTCTGCAGGAAGTGTCTCTCTTAAGGCACGCAGACCATGTTTAACTAGTTCATTTAAATTGCCTATATGTAATAAATCAACAATTATTTCTTAATTTCATTGTTAGGCTTCTGTTATTTATCAAATCTACAGTCTGAAATTGTGGTTTTTAGTTACACACTAAATTTATCACAGTAAAAACAGCCAAGTTTAATGCTAGTCATATAATCTTTTAATAGCATTCTATGACATTGCTGATTATTATTTAATGAGAGGACTCATTATTTCTGTTACAATTTTGATCTCCTCTTTTGCTAGGTCAAATCAAAATCCCGACAACAAATTATACAACTCCAAGTTTTGTAGAATGTGTTCTGTAGAATCCTAGTCCCTATATTTGCTCATTGTAAAAAGGAGTCTCCAACTTATTCTATGTGGCCAGTATTACTGATACCAAGAATAAAGACATCACAAGAAAAGAAAACTACAGACCCAATATAGATGCAAAAAATAATAACAATAATAAAAAAATAAAACCCTCAACAAAAACTACAAACAGAACCTGGCAACATATTAAAAAATTATATACCATAGACAAGCGAGATTTATCCCAAGAATGATAAGTTAGTTTAACAACTGAAAGTCAGTGTAACACACGTTAACAGAAGGAAGGGGGAAACCTGCATAACCACCTCAAGAGATGCATAAAAAGCATGTGATAAAACCTAAAATCCTTGCATAATAAAAACACAAAACTAGTAATTGAAAGCAACCTCTTATAGAGGGCATCTACAAAAAGCTGACAGGTAACATCATTTTTTTTTTTGAGACGTAGTCTCGCTCTGTCGCCCAGGCTGGAGTGCAGTGGGACAGTCTCAGCTCACTGCAAGCTCCGCCTCCCGGGTTCATGCCATTCTCCTGCCTCAGCCTCCTGAGTAGCTGGGACTACAGGCACCCACCACCACGCCCAGCTAATTTTTTGTATTTTTAGTGGAGACGGGGTTTCGTCGTGTTAGCCAGGATGGTCTCAATCTCCTGACCTCATGATCTACCCGCCTTGGCCTCCCAAAGTGCTGGGATTACAGGCGTGAGGCACCGCGCCCGACCAGGTAACATCATTCTTAATAGTGAATGACTAAAAGCTTTTCCCTTAAGTTAAGAAACAAAAAAAAAAGAATGTTTGTTCATGCAACTTCTATTCATCATTGTACCAGAGGTTCCAGCCAGGGCAATTAGAAAGGAGAAAGTCAAACTATCTCTATTCCCAGATGATACGATCTCAGGAATCTATAAAAAAATGACTAGAACTAATAAACGAGTTCAGCAAGATTGCAGGATATAAGATTGATATACAAAAATCAATTGTATTTCTACGTAGTTGCAATGAATAATATGCAATGAAATTAAGAACACAATTCTGTTAACAACAGCACCAAAAATAATAAAATACTTGTAAGACAAATATGATTTGTACACGGAAAACTACAAAACATCAGTGAAAGAATTAAATACCTGCCCGGGTGCAGTGGCTCACGCCTGTAATCCCAGCACTTAGGGAGGCCGAGGCAGGTGGATCACCTGAGGTTGGGAGTTTGAGACCAGCCTGACCAACAACATGGAGAAACTCCGTCTCTACTAAAAATACGAAATTAGCCGGGCGTGGTGGCGAGCCTGTAATCCCAGCTACTCAGGAGGCTGAGGCAAGAGAATTGCTTGAACCTGGGAGGCAGAGGTTGCAATGAGCCAAGATTGTGCCATTGCACTCCAGCCTGGGCAACAAGAGTGAAACCCCGTCTCAAGAAAAAAAAGAAAAAAAGAATTAAATACCTAAATAAATGAAGATATTCTATGTTCATGGATAAGATGCCTTATATCATTAAAGAAGCAAAATTATCTATGGATTTATTCAATCTTTAGGAATTTCCTATGCAGGTTGAAATGTGCTAGGCAGAGGGTGCCGATATGAGCAGTTCTGAATCAAACTGTGGACACTGAGTTTCCAATGAGCTTCCCTGGGCAGAAACATCACATACATATTGCTGCAAGTGTACTCTGTGACTCCTTCTGGGAAGGAAAGAGCATAAGGAAGCCTGCACATAGATTCCTCTGAGCTGTATTTTTCCTTAATGATCCACCTATGTATTGTTATTTTATTGTTATAAGTCTTACCTGGGAGTACAACTATATGCTGAGTGCTTTAAGTCCTAGCAAATCTCCCAATTTAGGGGTAACCTTGGGGACCCCAATCCATTTACCATAATTTAAAATGTTAAACTTTAAGCAAGCATTTACCAAGCTTATTTGTCCAAGGAATCCTCTTTTCCCAAAGTTAAACCTATTGTCATCCTACAACAGTTTGCTTTGAGTAATGTCAATTAAACTATTTTTCTCTGCATTCACTAAACCCCAAATATTTCCTCCAAAGAACGCTATGTCACCAGAAAACAGATAAGATGACAAAGAGAAATGTAAAACCCAATACCCTCCTTCCAATGCAAAGCAAAACACTTGAAAACCTGCCCTGTCATAACATCTTACCTCTTTTACCTTCTTTTCCCTCAGCTACACTGCCTTTTTATTTCTTGTTTATGGACTACTAATGCAGAAATGTCTGTGTGGCTTAAAATAAGACTCACAGAAAACTAAAAGCGAACAGAGCTTACAACTGGCAGGTAGTATAGTGGTTCTCCACTCTCCACTCCACAGGGCACACTTCTGACCAACTGAATCAAGAATTTTCAAGGTTGGGAACACATTTATATTTTGAAAAAGTTCTAGTCGTGATTGAAACTACGGTATCAATTTTAACTTCTGGCGGTAACCAGAAGTTGAAGTTAGTATATGTGACAGAAACAAACTCTTCCTGGGCTTAATTAAAAAAAAAATTCTTTCTGTAAGACTGATAGTTTTATGCAGTTAGGATACTATATTTATTTACTATATAGACTGGAAGAGGCCAAAAAAAAATAAAATAAAATAAAAAAGCAAGGCTATCACTTACACTCCATAAATTCAGACATATGTCTCTCCAAGTAAGTACGAGCTGACTGGGATCGGGCTCCAATGGACATGGCTCTGCAGTCAAAATAGTTGGCAGATGGACAGGTTTGGAAAATGTGAGGGCCCATATCCTACAAATAGAAATAAATACACCACATAATTATTTACGTTGGTTGAACTAAAAATTATAAAAATTTCTAGTTAATAAAAAAAATCATTAACATATAACAATATTCAATGAACTTACATCATAACCGGCAATAAGCAGCCCAACACCATATGGTCTCCGGCCATATCGTTGTGTTGGTATCTGGGTTTCTTAGACTGGTTAAAGAGCTTGTTTTAACAAGGAATGAAGTACTGTCTTAATTTTCAAATTATACATTATTAACAAAGGTATCTGGCTTATTCCTTAATTGTTACATAATCCACCAGAGAAATAACGCAAAAGGACACTATTTATTTGGCCTAATATAAAATGTTTGACTTTCTACCAAACCTAAGAAAGAGTGCCAACAAAATGATTTCTTCCCGTGTAAAACCTGATTTGTTTTGGATACAAGGGGTCTAGGGTTTCTTGGGACATCTAGAACCATTAAGAAATTTTAAATCCCCTCTAAAAAGATGCTTAATTTTCCTGAAGTTGGGCTTATTTATGTCTAGCAAATATCAATTGCTTATAAAGGCTAATGAAAGAGCAACTCAATTTGTTGTTTTAAAGTTTTCACAATCTTACCTATGTCACGTTATTATCATATTCCTAATAATTAACAGAAGTATCAAAACCCTTCAAAGTTCATATCCATAAATGCTAACATAAAAAGGATACTGCTTCCAATTAGAGATACAAGACGAGACACAGGCAGTGGTCTATCGAATACAAATCTGGAATCCAAACACTCCTGACGCATAAAATTACTAAAAAAGAAACAAAGTTTAGTAATTGCAAATTATATACAACTATTCCAATCTAAATTGTTTGATTTCACTTCACATTATTCCAAGTGTTTACATGGATCACATCCATATAAGAAAGACAGAAGGTAAGAAAGACATGCCTGCAAGGGTGCGTTTTTGTGCCAAACTCTGGAGCCACATAAGGTTTTTAAAAAATACTGAAATATTTTTTAGCTCTAGAGAATCTCTGTCTCACAGCACTTATAGAACAGAGAAGGCTGAACAAGAGAAAAAGAGCAACCTCTCTTCTCTTATCCTTCCCACTGTCAGCAAGCTTGTCTTAATTCTAGATCTTGAACCAGCAAAAAGATTATCTACTCTGTCCTTTTTTCTTGAGAGCAGACTAACATTTCCCCGAAAGAGCAACTATAAGAAATGGAAACCACAGCAGAGGGCATCTTTACGTGTTCCTGCCACTGTTACTTCTATTCATAAGAAGCACTCTAGAGGAGATAGTGGACACTAGCCGCTGAGTCTCACTGTTAAATCTGATGAAATTCAAGCAAGGTTAACATTGGGGAGAAGAGAATTCATGCCTGTAAATAAGATCAACAAGAAATGGATATGCTCCTTTCTTTCAATGTTGCTTTGTCCAGTATATGTGTATGTCACATCTGATCATCACATGGTTGACTACAGGAACCAAGCTATTTGTTCAGTACTTATATCCAAGTCCATTTCCCAATGCTGTCTAAAAGTAAACTGCCCAATATCACATGCAATAATCACATGTGGCTATGGAGCCCTGAAAAGTAGCTAGACTGAATTCAGATGTATTGCAAGTACAAAATAACATACCAAATTTCAAAGACTTAGTACCTAAAAACGTGCAATAACTCATTAATAAAGTTTTTATATTGATTATGTATTGGCATGGCAATATTTTATAGATTGAGTTAAATAAAATGTTTGATAATATAATACATTTTCCATTTTGAAGAGTAGGTGGAAACCCTTAAGGCTGTCATTATATTGCTAACTTAGAGTAAGGGATTGGCTGAATAACTTGAAATTCTTTCTTTCTTTTTTTTTTTTATACTGAGTTTCACTCTTGTCGCCCAGGCTGGAGTACAATGGCATGATCTCAGTTCAATGCAACCTCTGCCTCCTGGGTTCAAGCGATTCTCTTGCCTCAGCCTCCCGAGTAGCTGGAATTACAGGCGCCTGCCACCATGCTCAGCTAATTTTTTTTTATTTTTAGTAGAGACAGGATTTCATGATGTTGGCCAGGCTGGTCTCAAACTCCGGACCTCAGGTGATCCACCCACCTCAGCCTCCCAGAGTGCTGGGATTACAGGCATGAGAAACCACGCTCAGCCTGAAATTCTGAAAACAATAGCACTACTATTTACACTGCTTTTGCTGCTGCTGTTGTTTTAAGAATAGGGTCTCACTCGGCCTGGCGCTGTGGCTCACACCTGTAATCCCAGCACTTTGGGAGGACGAGGCAGGCGGATCACAAGGTCAGGAGTTCTAGACCAGTCTGGCCAATATGGCAAAACCCCGTCTCTACTAAAAATGCAAAAATTAGCCAGGTGTGGTGGCACATGCCTGTAGTCCCAGCTACTTGGGAGGCTGAGGCAGAAGAATCGCTTGAACTCTGGAGGCGGAGCCGAGATCATACCACTGCACTCTAGCCTGGGTGACAGCATGAGACTCTGTCTCAAAAAAAAAAAAAAAAAAAATAGAGTCTCACTCTGTCACCTAGGCTAGAGTACAGTAGCACTATCATAGCTCACTGCAACCTTGAAATTCTGGACTCAAGCAATCCTCCCACCTCAGCCTTTTGAGTAGCTAGGACAACAGGTGTGTGCCACCATACCCAGCTAAGTTTTAAAATTTTTTGTAGAGATGGGGATTCACTATGTTGCTCTGGTCTCAAATTCTTGGCCTTAAGTTTCTCAAAGAGCTGGGATTATAGGTAGGAGCCACTGTGCCAGGCCCACCCTTATAATTTATATTCTTTCTTTCCTATCAAATCACAAATTTAAGAGATTAGTTTTAGCTAACTACCTGCCATCCACAACACACATACTCACATAATACCTGAAAGGCTCTGTGTTAGTGCTTTACAGTAGGCAATTTAAAATATTTAAAAATAGGCTGGGCATGGTGGCTCACACCTATAATCCCAGCACTTTGGGAGGCTGAGGTGGGTGGATCACCTGAGGTCAGGAGTTCAAGACTAGCCTGGCCAACATGGCGAAACCCCGTCTCTACTAAAAATAGAAAAATTAGCCTGGTGTGATGGCGGGTGCCTGTAATCCCAGCTACTCGGGAGGCTGAGGCAGGAGAATTGCTTGAACCTGGGAGGTGGAAGTTTCAGGTAGCTGAGATCGTGCCAGTGCACTCCAGCCTGGGTGGGAGTGAGACTCCATCTCAAAAAATAAATAAATAAATAAATAATATTTAAAAGTAGCCTTGATAAAGAAAACACTGGAAAAAATTCAGTGTTTAGGTATTTAGCCCAATCTCAGATACTAAGTGGTGAAGGTGAGAACTCAATCTGTGCAATTTCAAAGCGCTATCTCTTCATTTACATATTGCCTTTCAACCATAAATAATCTGTCTCTTCTAGACTCTTACAGAAATTTTTCTGTTATATTATAGATAAACTAGATTTGAGTTTATAGATAAACTTGCCTTCAAGTTCCTTTAAGACAAGATCCATGTCTGAGTCACTTATGTA
Source organism: Rhinopithecus bieti (assembly GCF_001698545.2). Classification (NCBI taxonomy): domain Eukaryota; kingdom Metazoa; phylum Chordata; class Mammalia; order Primates; family Cercopithecidae; genus Rhinopithecus; species Rhinopithecus bieti. Next base: position 1,588,649 of record NW_016807378.1, on the reverse strand, counting down.
TACCCTGCGGTATCCAGTATTGAGCATTGCAAAAAATAAATGTCTAATAAATACTGATATATTGAAGAAAACAAGCACAAAGAAAACAAGTATGGTTCAGCTTCTCCTTGGAAACCAGACAAAAGTATCAAGCTCTTCTTAGACATAACAGAGTCTCAAACAATATACATTGTATTAACAAATATCACATTACTCAGTGACTTCTAAAAAGTGCTAATGTTTAATTTTATGAGTTATTCCTACGGGGATCACAAAATGGAAAATTTAATAACAAACTCAAACCCACCAAGGTATTCATAATCTTAATTTACAAGCATTCTGGCAGACAACTTCCTAAAATATCTTATCTGGATCTTTTGAGAAAACTAATCAATTATGAATCAAAAGGATGTTTATTTTTCATGATTATACTTACCATAACAGTCTAGCATCAGCAGTAAGCCCCGCAATTGAGATACCAATATGGTTGTCAACATGGAGAATTTTTTTCTGATGAGCTGCAAGCTCTGACTGCGCCCTCTAAATGGAGACATTATAAGATGTTAAAAAAAAATGTAAAAATAAGTTTACAACCTTACTGTCTATGGTGAAATTTACATTAATAGTTTTCTACAGAGGAAGACATATTTATTACTTTACTTACTTTCAGTGCAACCAACACTGCATGAGTTTTTGATTTCAAACCAACTGTGGCTGAACCTTGTTTAACAGCTTCCATTGCATATTCAATTTGATGAATCCTGCCCTAAAGAAAAAAAAAAACAAAACCACATCTTAGAAGACCTTTTATAAGCTAAAAATTAGAGTTTTCAAATGTCAGGTGGGCATAGTTAAATCTCAACTGATTTTTTTTTAAATCAAGAAACTTTTTTTTTGAGACAGGTTCTCACTCTGTCACCCAGGCTGGAGTGCAGTGGCACAATCTTCAGCTCAGTACAACCTCTGCCTCCTGGGCTCAGGCAATCCTCTCAACTCACCGTTCCCAGTAGCTGGGACTATAGGCAGGCATCACCATGCCCAGCTTATTTTTGTATTTCTTGTAGAGACCAGGTTTCATGTTGTTCAGGGTGGTCTTGAACTCCAAAACTCAAGCAATCTACCTTCCTCGGCCTCCCAAAGTGCTGGGATTACAGGCATAAGCCACTGCGTCTAGCCAAAAGCTTCTTTTAAAATAAATTTTGTTGTATAAATGATGTTGTAAGATACACATATATAGTAGGGTCACTATCACAGAATGAACATATCCATTGTCTCACATACTTACCCATTTTCCTTTGCTGTGGCAAGAGCTGTCAACTACTCATTTAGCAAAAATCCTGAATACAAAACACTACCTGCATTATTAGCTGTAGTCTTCATGTTGTACATTAGATCCTTCCACTTGCTCAACCTACATATTTGCTACTTTGTATCTCCTCTTTTTTCCTCCCCACTGCTATTCCCTACCCTGGTAACCACTGTTTTATTCTCTCTCTATATATATTTGCTCTTTTAAACAAAATGTTCCACATATAAGTGAGAGCATGAAATATTTTTCTTTCTGTTTCTGGCTTATTTCACTTAACGTCCTCTAGGTCCATCAGGAGACTTATTTTAATTATAAACGCAACTTCCAAGAAGGACTAAAATATTATATTCCATTTTCCCCAAGCCTACGCTCTCACAATCTTCTAAATATATTGCAGCCACAAAAAGCCATTTCACAGAAATGGTTTAAAAAACATTATTTTACCTGCGGGCTCCAAACAGTGACATCATTGTCGTACTGATTTCGAAACTAAAAGTAAAAGAAAAAAAGACCTGTTAATAGAAGAACATTTCAAATCCCAACTCTTAACATTCATTAAGAAATATGCTTGTGTTTCCATTCAATGTTAAGGCACTCTGTTCATGCAATCTTACTGGAAGATTACTATTGTACTCAGACGTAAGCCAATTCTACATTTACCATAAACTGGTGGGAGAGGGAGAAGCAGATCTAAATGGGTCCTATTTTTCCAACCTCTTAATTCTAACACCCTCCATAGCAATCCCTTTAGGCTCAATTACTAAAGTTCACAATCAACTTTCTTGCCTATTTTTGCTTATGCTGCTCCCTTTTATTGGGACCTAATAAATGGTTAAAAGCCTTCCTTTTCTTTAAGTTAGCTTAAATGTCGATTTCTGGAAGTCTTCTCCTTTTCTTCCCAAATCCCCCTAACACATACTCCCACAGTTCTTTATCTAAACGTCCCTTTCTGCTTTTATGATTAGGGACATGTATGACTTACTTTTGAACGTTCACTGTAGTTATGCTTGTACAAATGCTCTGTCTGTATATTCATATTGAATGAACAAAAATGTCCTCAGAAAGTTAGAGGTGGGCACAAATAGCTGCAGCGATAGAATCATTACGGCTATTATGACTATTATAACAAGTCTAGCAGTGCTGGGGAGAATCATCACGGGAGTGAGATTGAGTGCGAGCACAGCACTGGAAACCCAGAATCCTATGTTGTAACCCAGATTCCATCACTTCCCCTCTCAGTCTCGGCTTACTCATCTGTAAATAGGTGACTGGACAAAATGATTGAAAAGGGCCTCTTCTAACCGAAGTCTAGGGAAGAGATAAATCAGACGGACCCACCAGGAAAACGGACACGGTCCAGGAACACAAACCTGGGGGTCAAGTCCGCACTGGTGGTACAGGTAGGCCTCCAAGTCAAGTGTCTGTCTTCTCCTCTCCCATACACAGCACTAGGGGCTATTCTGGACCGCTCAGAATCTACTCCACTGAAGGAATCTGAGGGGCGAACTCATCTAGCTGACAGAGGAGGAAGTGTCGGAGGCTCCCCGGGAAACGAAAGCGGTGGAAAGGCCGCACTGGCTACCGACAGCCCCTAGCCCGGCCAGGCCGGAGATGCTGAATCACTGCCGGAGCCCGGCCGTCTGCCGAGGCTCCCATACCTCGTGGCCCCGGGCGGCGCTAAGGATGACAGGAGAGGTGGCTCGTCATCCCCCAGTCACCGGAGCTCTGCCCTAAACCTTCCAGAGGTCGGGATTCAACGTACCATGGTGGTGGCGCGGGCCTGGTTGCTGCCTCCAGCAAAACTGAGAATCAAGGAGGTACTGCCGAAAGTATCGCTCAGCGATCTACAGAGAAGTCTGCCGGAGTCTGATGGCGGCAGCGCAGGGTAGCGCAGTCTATTCCAGAGATATCGATAGGCTTGCAACACTTCCCCTTCCTTAAAACTCTCCGACCGCTCGGCGGCGGGCGGAGCCTGGGAAGATCTAGGAACTGAGATTGGCGGGAAACCCAGGGCTGGGAGTGCCGGCGGCTGAGAGCTGCGGGGCGGCCCCTGTCAAGTAGCCCTTCTTGGTTCCTGTGTATTGCCGATTCCCTCCAGTTTCTCCCGGTGGCGGGCTGCATCTAAAGTCTTAAGAGGCAACAGCCGTGACTCCGGGTGATACTAGCTCTCATTCACCGTCCACAGATTTTGGGGTGTTATGTGACTGAAAGGAACGAGGCTGCAGGAAAGCCCCAAGATAACGATCCGTTTCTGTGTGTCAGCCGTATTCTTCCTCGAGTATCTTGTTTGTATAGACGCTTTTATTTGTATTAAGGTTGGTGCAAAAGTAACCGCGGTTTTTGCCATTTGGCAAAATACCTTGGAATGCTCTTCCTTATTCCCTGGAGATGTTATCTTTCAAGGCTCTGTTGTCGTTAACCCCTCATTATTATTATGATTGGTTTCCTCCACCAGACTTTGAACTCCATGAGGGCGCTTTCTGTGCCCTCAAAACCAAGCATGATACTTGATAGATTAGGCCACTGAGAAAAAAATGGACACTTTCTTTCGATTTACCTATTTTGTCTTTTGAGAGCATCTTTCCGTAATGAAATAGTCTGACATCTTTGCAAACAGCTGCCCATCTAACATCCACAGGCTATTTACATTCTTTGTAAAAAAAGAGACTGGGCGCGGTAGCCTGTAATCCCAGCACTATCGGAGGCCGAGGGCGGAGGATCGCTTGAGCCCAGGAGTTCGAGATCACTATATTATTTTAATACAGTGGGACCTCGTCGCTATAATAATAATAATAATAATAATACTAAAATAAAAAAGGCTGGGCATGTTGGCATGCGCCTGTGGTACCAGTTATTAGGGAAGCTGAAGTGAGAGGATCTCTTAAGCCCAGGAGGATCTCGAGCCCGGGAGATCGAGGTTGTAGTGAGCCGTGGTCACGCCATTGCACTCCAGCCTGCCTGGGCGACAGAGATTCTGTTTCAAAACAAAACAAAACAAAAGCCTGGCGCGGTGGCTCACGCCTGTAATCCCAACACTTTGGAAGGCAGAGGCGGGTGGATCACGAGGTCAGGAGATCGGACCATCCTGGCCAACATGGTTAAACCCCGTCTCTACCAAAAACACAAAAATTAGCCGGGCGTGGTGGCGTGCGCCTGTAGTTCCAGCTACTCAGGAGGCTGAGACAGGAGACTCGCTTGAACCGGGGAGACGGAGGTTGTGGTGAGCTGAGATCGTGCCACTGCACTCCAGCCTGGGCGACAGAGTGAGACTCCGTCTCAAAAAAAAAAAAAAGTACTAAATTGTTCTCCAGAAATGTTTTACCAACATATACTCTCAACAGTAGTATATGAGGTTGCCTCCTCTAATTCATCAACACTGATTATTGCTGTATTTCTAAAAAACACTGTTGAGTTGGTGGACTAAATTAACAGATTAAATTAATAGATTGTTCTCTTTCGTTTCTCCAGAACCTAGCACAATGCGTAGCACATAGTTTATAAATAGTGCTAAATGATTAAATAAATGCTCATTTAAAAATTGTCATATACGACGTAAACATTTTGACAATTCTTTCCATATATATCTCTCTAGTCACATGCCTCACACAGATGTGTAATAAATATACAATTTCAAAAAATAAGATGATACTGTTTTTATTAATACACTTAAAAAGTTATAGCTATCATATGTCCATAAGTAATGGTCTATATTATTTTCAATAGTTGCATTAGTATTTTATTTTATGGAAATACAATAATTTGCCTAACTATTGGTGTGCAATTAGATTGTTTCCAAGTTATTGGTGTCATAAAAATACTATAATGAATATTCTTGTACATACACACCTATTGTGTGCATAATTACCTTCCCTCATGAAGAATTCATATAATTGTGGGGTCAAAGGGAACTTACATTTACAGTTATGATAAATATGGCTGAGTTGCAAAAAAAGTTGTATCCATTTAATATTCTACGCTGCCTGAGAGTCAATTTTCTCTATATTCTCACCAACACTGGATATTATAAGTACTTTTTACTTTTATCAAGTTGATAGGCCAAAAAAGAAAATGTGTTTCTTTTTAAATTGTATTTATAGTTTTTTATTACTAGTAAAAAAAAATCTTTTGTTGTATTTATTGGCTGTTTCTATTACTTCAGTGGATTGCCACTTCATTCCTTTCCTCATATTACTGTGTTAATCATTTTCTTACTGACTTGTAGGAGCTTCCTGCAATTAGGGATGGTAACCTCTTATTACTGTGTCACTTTTATAGAAAGCGCCTTTTGGATACAAATAAAAGAAACCCACTGAATCTAGTTTAAATAAAAGTTGAAGCACACATTGTAAGTATGCAACAGGGAATCACATAAATATCCAAACTTTTTTTTTACTTTTTTAAAACATTAAAAAAATTTACTGAGATGTTCCTAGTACCTGAAACAAAGCCTGGCATATAGTAGGCACTCACTAAACATTTGTTGAATGAATGAGTGATAGATCACTCCAAAACCTGTCCTTCTGATTATTATTTCCTAAGCAAATATCTGGGGCTTTGTGATACATCCTTTATTCACAGCAATTGTCTGGACTCTTCAGAATGGCTGTTATCAAAGCTCTACTTGTAGACCAAAATAAGGGGCATTTGGTTGACCTTTTTGTTAAAACTGAAAGTCCCAAGGGCTTATTAAAGGTTTATATGACTTTCAGCTCCTCTTTGTGTGTTTTGGGGATTTGACTCAAGATACATCTTTAAAAACAACAACAACAACTTTTTTTTTAAGAGATCTCTAGCTGTGTAGCCCAGGCTAGAGTACAGTGGCATGATCACAGCTCACTGTAACCTTGAACTCCTGGGCTCAAGCCATCCTATTGCCTCAGCTTCCCAAGTAGTTAGGGCTACAGGTGCACACTACCATACCTGGCTAATTATAAAATTTTTTGTAGAGGCAGGGTCCTACTATGTTGCCCAGGCCAGTTATGAATGCCTGACCTTAAAGTGATCCCCCCTCCTTGGCCTCCCAAAGTGCTGAAATTACAGGAGTGAGCCACCATACTCAGCTCCTCAGCTCTCAAGAGAGAGAGAGAGAGAGAGAGAGATATTTTTTTTTTATTTTTTATTTTTTAGACAGGGTCTTTGTTGCCCAGGCTAGAGTGCAGTGGCACAATCACTTCAGCCTTGACCTCCTGGGCCCAAGTGATCCTCCCACCTCAGCCTCCCAAGTAGCTGGGACTAAAGGCAAGTACCCCCATGCCCAGATAATTTTATTTTTTTTGTAGAGACAAGGTCTTACTTTGTTGCCCAGGTTGGTCTTGAACTCTTGGACTCAAGTTATCCTCCTGCCTTGGTCTCCCAAAATGCTGGGATTACAGGCAAGAGCCACCATGCCTGGCCTCAAGATACATCTTGAGCATTAATCAGAAGCTGAAAAACTGATCAATAAAGATAAGTTGTAGTAAGACTAGGTCAGCGAACATAGCACTACTTTAAAGGTCACTGGAAGCCAGGCAAAGTGGCTCACACCTGTAATCCTGACACTTTTTTTTTCCTCCTGCTAATGCAGGAGAATTGCTTAGGGTCAGGAGTTACCAGCTTAAGCAACATAGCAAAACCCTGTCTCAAAAAAAAAGAAGAAGAAAGAAGAAAGAAGAAAGAAGAAGGGAAGAAGAGAAAGAAGAAGAAGGAGAAGGAGAAGGAGAAGAAGAGGAAGAAAGGAAGGGAGGAAGGGAAGGAGGGAGGGAGGGAGGGAGGAGGGAGGAACGAAGGCAGGCTGGCAGGCAGGCAGGCAGGCAGGCAGGAAGGAAAGAAGGGAAGAAAATTCGCCAGGTGTAGTTGTATGCACCTGTAGTTCCAGCTACCCGAGAGGCTGAGGTGACAGGATCACATGAGCCCAGGAGTTCAAGTTTGCAATGAACTATGATCAGCCTGGGTAACAGACTAAGACCCTGTCTCAAAGTAAATAAATAAATAAATAAATAAATAAATAAATAAATGAATAAAGGTAATTGGTAAGTTATGTTAGGCTTTTAAAAGAATCAAATAAAAGTAAATTCTAAATAAAAGCCAAGTTGAACATTTTTTTCATGGATGTGTAAATCTTATCGTGTTATTATATTTAAACACCTGTAACTGGTAAACTGAACCAAATAGATGTATAGGGTGCCAATTTGTAAGTAACTTTTTCACTCCACATGTTAAAACACACCTGGTGGAATTAATCCTTCCATGGCTCATTTGAATAAAATAAGATACACATCTCATGACTTTTCTGTTGTTCAAAGTTAAAAATGTTTGACTTCCCTTTATTTCCCTGTCTAAAATTTCTCTCCTAATCCACACCCCCACCCCACCCAAACTCATCAATCACCAACCCAGGGGTTTCCTTCCTTTTTCAAGTTCAAACAGAGAAAAGAGGCAAGAAAGTTTCTTAAACTTGGCTACTACAGTTCTGTGGATTAAGGGGTTGATACTCTTTGAGCTTGGCAGATGTTACAGTTGACACTTGTGTACTTTAATGGGGTTCTTTGGTAACACCTTAATTCTCACCTCTAGCTCAATGAGGAAAATACTGGGTAACTTTGTGCCTTACACTTGGGTAAATATATTTCATCTGGCTGTCAGGCTCAATGTTAATTGTAGATGTATAGCTATACCCCGGCTTTTTTCTGTGGAAATCTTATCCTCTTTGTGACGGGGGTCCGTTTCTAGTAGCCCTGGTCTAATCCAAATACTTACAGAGTGGTCTTTGCCTCTGAGAGTTGCAGACTTTGACCTATCCCAAACTAATTTTGCATTAGCCCAAAATTTATTACTCTCATCCACTAGAATGTTATGCTCCATGAAGTGGAAGGAATTTTTATCTTTTTGCTCACACTGAATTTGCCTGATACCTAGAAAAGGCAAATACAGTGCCTGACTCTTAATAAGTGCTACATTAAGTATTGAATGAATGAATTCCTCAGATATAGTCAGACGCTAGTCCACCTGTGACCTCAACCCCTGCCCTACTCCCCTGCCAGGTGTAGGGATCATACATCAAAGTTCATTAAAGCCTTTTCCCTAGGTGTGAGGTGAGGAAAAAGCAATGTCGCACTCACAGCACCACCAAAAACTCTTCTTCAAATATTTCTAAACTCCAATCTCTGGAATTAGAGGTAGATGGACAGCTAAGAGTTGCAAAAACAGGTTCCCTTTCCACTCCCCACCACCCTTTTTTGGGGCAATTTTACTTTTTGTGGTTTTCCATTTATTATAAAATGTAAGAATAGTTGGCATTTTACTTTCTTGGAGCCTCAGCAAGGAACTGAGACAGAAAGCAGTTTCCCATTTTAAAATGCAATTACCACATACAAAGCTTAATTGCACTTATTTTGTTCACATGTTGTCCTCACACTAAATCAGGAGCGCTGGAGGATAGAGAATGTTTCATATTTATTCTTCGTACATATTGTTTAATGTGTTCACACTAACTAGGATGCTCAATAAAGTTTAGTTAAAAGAGTTAGTGGCTGGTACGGTGGCTCATGCCTGTATTCCAGACTTTGGGAGGCCAAGACGGGCAGATCCACGGAGGTCAGGAGATCGAGGACCAGCCTGACCAACATTGGTGAAACCCTGTCTCTACTAAAAATACAAAAATTAGCCAGGGTGGTGGGCCACCTGTAATCCTAGCTACTTAGGAGCTGAGGCAGGAGAATCGCTTGAACCTGGGAGGTGGAGTTGTAGTGAGCGAGATCACTCCACTGCACTCTAGCCTGGGGACAGACAAGACTGCATCTCAAAAAAAAAAAAAAAAAAAAAAAAAAAAAAAATTAGTGGATGAAAAAAGTTCTCTAATAGTAGTAGTAATAATTTCAAATACTTTACATAGTACCAAAGGTTGAAGTCTAAAACTCTATGTTTCTCGTACTTTCCACAGTTGTGGAATTGCTTATACTTTAATGTCATTGTGCTAGATATTCTCTGATGACCCTATAGATATACTTCACCCTTTTTTTTTTTTTCCTTTTTTCAACTTTTGTTTTAGATTCAGAGGGTACATGTGCATGTTTATTACATGGGTAGATTGCGTGTTCCTGAGCTTCGGTGTACAAATGATTTCATCATGCACATAGTGAACATAGTACCCAAAAGGCCCTTCTTCCACTCCCTCCACTCAAGTCAGCCCCGGGATCTATTGTTCCCATCTTTGTGTCCAGATGTACTCAATGTTTAGCTTGCATTTGTAAGTGGAACATGTGGTATTTGGTTTTCTGTTCCTGTGTTTGTTCCCGTAGGATAATGGCCTCCAGCTCCATCTATGTTACTGCAAAGGACATGATTTTGTGTTTTTGTGTTTTGCTTTTAGAGATAGGGTCTCATTCTGTCTCACAGGCTAGAGTGCAATGGCGCAACCTTGGCTCACTGTAGCCTTGACCTCCTGGGTTCAAGTGATCCCTCTACCTCAGCCTGAGTAGCTGGGACCACAGTCCCATGCCACCACACCCACCTAATTTTTGTATTTTTTGTAGAGACGGGGTTTTGCCATGTTGCCCAAGCTGGTCTTGAACTCCTGAGCTCAAGTGATCCACCTACCTTGGCCTCCCAAAGTGCTGGGATTACAGGAATGAGCCACCATGCCCAGCCTCCTGTATTTTTTATGGCTGTATAGTATTCCGTGGTACCTGAATCTTTTATAGATTGCATCAGTAAGATTCCTTCCTCTCTAGCTCCTGGTTGGGCTCAGCTAATGGAAGACACTAGTAGATCAGAAAGCAATAGGAAAGAGATATCAGATTATTTATTACCTTCCCCCATTCCATGTTGGCCACAGGTTGGCAGTGGTGCTGCATTATCACTTGCTGTTCCCCTGCCCACATGCTGATTATACTCTCTTCAGTTACTCCTTTGGAGAGTGCATCTGTTTCTTGCTGAGACCCTGACTAATATAATACCATTTTATTTTTTTTCAGGATACAGGAGATAAACAATACTTTTTTCTGTGAAAAAAAATCCTCATCTTTTTTTGAGGTTAAGTTTATATTATACTTCTAGGAATGTTAATATCAGTAGGTCTAAAACAGCTGGAAAATAGAACCTAAGTTTATTATCTATGCCCTTCCCTATTTTCGACCTGTTCAAATATATAGGAAAAACAGCTTACAGCTGGTTTTATAATATACGTTTTTTTCTAATTAAAAAAGGGAGGCCAGGTGCGGTGGCTCACGCCTGTAATCCCAGCACCTTGGGAGGCCGAGGCAGGCAGATCTCCTGAGATCAGGAGTTCGAGACCAGCCTGGCCAATATGGTGAAACCCCATCTCTACTGAAAATACAAAACTTAGCTGGGTGTGGTGGCGCATGCCTGTAGTCTCAGCTACTCAGGAGGCTGAGGCAGAAGAATCGCTTGAACCTGGGAGGCAGAGGTTGCAGTGAGCCGAGATTGTGCCATTGCACTCCAGCCTGGGCGACAGAGTGAGACTCCATCTCAAAAAAAAAAAAAAAAAAGGATATACATTTAAGATTTATTTTCCAATAAAGATAATATGATTGGCCAAGCGAGGTGGCTCATGCCTGTAATCCCAGCACTCTGGGAGGCCAAGGCGGGCAGACCACTTGAGGTCAGGAGTTGGAGACCACCTTGGCCTATATGGTAAAACCCCAGCTTCTTGGGAGGCTGAGGCATGAGAATTGCTTGAACCAAGGAGGTGGAGGTTGCAGGTGAGCCGACATCTGCCACTGTACTCCAGCCTGGGTGACAGAGCAAGACTCTGTCTCAAAAAAAAAAAAAAAAAAGAAAAAAACTAAAAATAGCTACTAAAAAAAGACAATATGATAAATTATTATATTGTACTAAGTAGTGAGACTTACTGTGTTTTTTCCCCTTCAATACTATCCATCTAGAGAAGGGAGACTATTCTGAGAATATATTTTCCAATATGTGTAACATGTATATACATTGTGTGTACATATGCACATTGTGTATATGATTCTTATTTCATAGAAATAAATACTGCATTTCTTTAGGTCCACTTGAATCTAAGCCTGAGCTCCCATCCTGCCATGCTGGTGAGAAATTCTATCTTAGTTATCATTGAGCATTTCCTCTCCATTCAGGGCTGTACAAAGTTTCTAGGACTTGAATTATTATAGAAGTACCTGGAATTATCTCAAATTATTTGGTCATCCACATTGATTTGTTGCTGGGATTCTCTTTTGTGCCATGTTTACTTCAGATCTGGTGACTCTCACATTTCCTTCCCTCCCTCCCTCCCTCCCTCCCTCCTTCCTTCCTTCCTTCCTTCCTTCCTTCCTTCCTTCCTTCCTTCTTTTTTTAGAGGGAGTTTCACTCTTGTCGCCCAGGTTGGAGTGCAATGGTGTAATCTCGGCTCACCGCAACCTCCACCTCCTGGGTTCAAGTGATTCTCCTGTCTCAGCCTCCCGAGTAGCTGGCTTTACAGCCACGTGCCACCATACCTGTCTAATTTTGTATTTTTAGTAGAGATAGGGTTTCTCCATGTTGATCAGGCTGGTCTCGAACTCCCGACCTCAGGTGATCCACCCACCTCGGCCTCCCAAAGTGCTGGGATTACAGGTGTGAGTCACTGCACCCGGCCAACTGTCATATTTCTTTACTACTCTTGGTACTCAAGAATCTGGAATCAAGTAAGTGAATGTGGCAGCCCCTGCACCCAAGTACAGCTTCCTAAGGTACCCCATATGGCTTTCCTCTTTGAGGTTTTGCCACTATCTGGGCTTTGTTACAGAACAAGATGGGAATCTTAGCTATTCACTTAAACTATAGGCTTCAGACTTTTAAGTTTTTTTTCTTCTTTCTTTCCTTCCTTCCTTCCTTCTTTCTTTCTTTCTTTTTTTTTTTTTAATAGAAACAGGGTCTCACTATGTTGCCCAGGCTGGTCTTGAACTCCTAGACTCAAGCCATCTACCCAGCTCGGCCTCCCAAAGTGCTGGGATTATAGGCATGAGCCACTGAGCCTCGTCCAGACTTCTAACTTTTGAGGAATCCCTCTTTTACCTCCCTCTTCTCATTTCACAAGACAGAGCCTGTGATATTTCTGAGCAGTGTTTGCTTTTTGCCTTACAAAAATCTGAAGTCTAGATACTTGCTTGAATGGGAGAAAGGGGTAGTAGGATAGGAGAACACATAAAATTAATATCTCAAGGCTGGGCATGGTGGCTTACGCCTGTAATCCCAGCACTTTGGGAGGCTGAGGAGGGTGGATCACCTGAGGTCAGGAGTTTGAGACCAGCCTGACCAAAATAGTGAAACCCCCATCTCTACTAAAAATTCAAAATTAGCCGGGCATGGTGGTGAATGCCTGTAACCTCAGCTACTTGGGAGGCTGAGGCAGGAGAATCACTTGAACCCAGGAGGCAGAGGTGGCAGTGAGCCGAAATTGTGCCACTTTACTCCAGACTGGGCAACAAGAGCAAAACTCTGCCTCAAAAATAAATAAATAAATACATAAATAAATAAAATAAAATAAAATTAATATCTCAAAATAAACTGCTATGAAAAATTTGTATCAAATTATATATGATTCTTTTTAAACCTGCTTTTCTATGTAAACATTAAACCATGAACATTTCTTCATGTCACATGCTTTAAATGTCTGTACAACTATAAGGTATTATATCATATAAATGTTTCATAATTTATTTGACTAATATTTGACAGCCTTTAAACAGCTTGCTTTAAACTAACCTTGTCTGCACCCACTCCCACCTTTTTAAAATTTTAATTTTAATTTATTTGTTTATTTTTAAGAGAGGCTCTTGCTCTGTTGCCCAGGCTGGAGTGTAGTGGTGTGATCAAGGTTCACTCCTGGGCTGACAACCCTCCTGCCTCAGCCTCTGGAGTAGCTGGGTCTACAAGAGTGAGCCACTGTGCTGACAATTTTTTTTTTTTTAATTACTGTGTTTTTTCCCCTTCAATACTATCCAACTAGAGAAGGGAGAATATCCTGAGAATATATTTTCCAATATGTGTAACATGTATATACATCATGTATACATATGAATATTTAAAAAAAATGAAAAAAACAGACAAACCTGCTTGTAGGAGGCCAGGCGGGGTGGCTCACGTCGGTAATCCTAGCACTTTGAGAGGCCGAGGTGGGCAGATCACATGAGGTCAGGAATTCGAGATCAGCCTGGCCAACATGGCAAAACTAAAAATACAAACTTAGTGGGCATGGTGGCAGACGCCTGTAATCCCAGCTACTCGGGAGGCTGAGGCAGGAGAATTGCTTGAATTTGGGAGGCAGAGGTTGCAGTGAGCCAAGATTGCACCACTGCACTCCAGCCTGGGTGACAGAGGGAGACTCCATCTCAGGAAAACAAAAAACAAAAAACAAAAAAAACCCTGGTTTTCTAGAAGCTTTTTATTTTTAACTGGTTATTCAGAAGCTAAGGTTTTTTTTGTTTGTTTTTGTTTTTGTTTTTGGTTTGTTTTTTGTTTTTTTTCTGGCAACAGATAACACTTGGAATAGAGCAAGCTGGAATTAACAGACATAATTGGGAAGAATAACAATTTAG
>NW_016807378.1:1569740-1574415 GCF_001698545.2 Rhinopithecus bieti | reverse complement strand
CTCGGCCTCCCAAAGTGCTAGGATTACAGGCTTGAGGCCCCCCCCCCGGCCCCTAATTTTCTAAGACTCTTAATTTTAAAATAAACCTCTCTTAGGCCGCGCGGTGGCTCACGCCTGTAATGCTAGCACTTGGGGAGGCCGAGGCGGGCAGATCACCTGCGGTCAGGAATTCAAAACCAGCATGACCAACATGGCGAAACCCCGTCTTTACTAAAAATACAAACTTTAGCCGGGCCTGGTGGTGAGCGCCTGTAATCTCAACTACTGGGGAGACTGCGGCAGGAGAATCGCTTGAACCCGGGAGGCGGAGGTTGCAGTGAGCAGAGATCATGACACTGCACTCCAGCCTGGGCGACACAGCGAGGCTCCGACTCCAAAAAACAAACGAACAGAAAAAAAAAAAAAAAAAAAAAAAAAAAAAAAAACAACCCAGATTTTCTTCCCCTAAAAGGAAAAGGCAGTTTTTTTTTTTTTTTTTTTGAGACGGTGTCTTGCTGCCTCTCCCAGGCTGGTGTGCAGTGGCGTGATCTTGGCTCATTGCAAGCTCCACTTCCCGGCTTCAAGCCATTCTCCTGCCTCAACCTCCTGAGTGGCAGGGACTACAGGCGCCCACCACTACGCCCGGCTAATTTTGTTTTTGTATTTTTAGTAGAGACGGGGTTTCACTGTGTTAGCCAGGATGGTCTCAATCTGCTAACCTCGTGATCCGCCTGCCTCGGCCTCCCAAAGTGCTGGGATTACAGGCGTGAGCCACCGCGCCCGGCCAAAGGCAACGTTTTTTCTTTAGCTTGTTGCTGGAGTGGCAAGGGCAACAAGAGAACCGAGACGTCTTATGATGGAAGGAGTATGCTTACAAATAGGCCAAATATTTTCATTTGTTTTATTTCTTTATCTTTCCTCAAGACAAGAGAGAAAAAATTCAATCTTTAGTCTGCCAACAGACCAAATAATTGCTAAGATATTGTTTACAATAAAAGTAATATGTCCTTTAAAACTAATGTTTTCTAGAATTTCAGTGGCAAGTTAAGTGCGCAATTCCTTCCTCTACTGCTAGGTGGCAATTAATGCCTTATTTAGAAAAAAAAAATTCTTCCTCCCTGACTCCATCACCCTCGCCCAGAAAAATATGTGCATTTTCTCTTCCTTAAGGTAAGATTTCCCTTAAGGATAATATTCTTTTATTCCTGTTTTGTTTTGTCCAAGTGAATTTACATTCACCTTTTCCTTTGTTAAGAATAACACATACAAATCAAACGCAGACTGCAATAGCTAAGGAAGAATAGATCATATCTTTTATAGAGGGTGGTTTCCAAACTGAGTGTATGTTCATGAATGATACAGATTAGGAAGTTGCTATAATTTTCCTACAGGGTTTTTTTTTTCAGTTTTGCTAAAGAAAAATTTCCTGGCCCATGCTAACATTGTGCCTAATGTGATTAATTATAAATGTAACATTATTAAATATAAAATAAAAGTAGACAAGGAAAATTATTTTAAAGACCTAAAGGCAATTTTAATGTGGTAAAATTGCTTTATTTATTTATTTATTTTTGAGACAGAGTATCACTTTGCCACCCAGGCTGGAGTGCAGTGCCATGATCTCGGCTCACTGCAACTTCCATCTCCCAGGTTCAAGTGATTCTCATGCCTCAGCCTCTCCAGTAGCTGAAATTACAGATGTGCACTGCCACGCCTGGCTAATTTTTGTATTTTTAGTAGAGATGGGGTTTTGCCAAGTTGGCCAGGCTGGTCTCGAATTCCTGGCCTCAAGTGATCCGCCTGCCTCAGACTCCCAAAGTGCTGGGATTACAGGTGTGAGCCACCGTGCCTAGTCTAAAATTGCTTTTTAACGTGAACTATGGGAAAAACAATGAAATAATTATTCATAAAAGTAACTGAGGGGGTATAATATAAAAAAAATTTATTTTCAGGCAATCTTTCAATATTTATTCCTAGCAAAATTACTTAAAAACTACACATAGTTCCTACGTATTTGTAAGTCCTATGAATCTGGTCTACGTTTTTTTCTAAGTATGTTTAATTGTGTGTACATTGCTCTCTCTAACCTTTTTTGCCAAAAAGAATACGTGTAGTGGATGTTTGTTTTATATAAAATTCAAATATTGAATCCCTGTTTAAAGAAGACTCAGTTTGGGTCTTTTTTTTTTTTTTGAGACGGAGTCTTGCTCTGCCGCCCAGGCTGGAGTGCAGTGGCCGGCTCTCAGCTCACTGCAAGCTCCGCCTCCCGGGTTCACGCCATTCTCCTGTCTCAGCCTCCCGAGTAGCTGGGACTACAGGCGCCCGCCTCATCGCCCGGCTAGTTTTTTGTATTTTTTAGTAGAGACGGGGTTTCGCCGTATTAGCCAGGATGGTCTCGATCTCCTGACCTCGTGATCCGCCCGTCTCGGCCTCCCAAAGTGCTGGGATTACAGGCTTGAGCCACCGCGCCCGGCCTAGTTTGGGTCTTAAACTAAAGACTTTCTCCAGGCTGGACTCAATGAAGTCTAAAACGAAAAAGAAAAGCTGCTTCTCGCATTCTAGGCCTTCCCTGCATCCAGATGGCCTGTCTGTAGCCTAGCCAGAACCAAACCCTTCCTGCTGCCTTTTCAGCTGGTCTTGGATGACAGCCCCAGGCTACACCAGCTTCCATATCCCTTAACTCTTGAATGTCCAAGATTTTTAAGAAGAGGTGGGACTTCCCATGTGAATTTGGTTGAAAGGGTAAATCAAGTATTATACTTGAAGTTTAGTTTATAAAATATTTATTCACATCACTACCACCAACCCCCTTACAGGCTTCCTCCCACAGTAGCTCAGTCAGCCAATTGGCATCAGAGGGAGCACCGTTTGGAAGGGAGTGTGTGTGGGCAGCTTGCAGGTGAGGACAGGGCTGCCAAGGCAGACCATGCGGTCTGTCTTGTGCCTACACCCAGTACCTGACTTGTGCCTTTCCAGAGCATTTGTATACACACAGCAGTTCTGCTGTTTGGAGTGTGAGTAATTTCAAAAAGTATTTTTTAAAATAACTAATTGACAAGACTTACATTTAGCAAACAAGAATATATAACGGGAGATATAAAATGACCATGCATGGATTTAAGTGGGAACTTCTCTGAAGTCGTTGGGCCAGAAAAACAAATCTACTTCATGTTTTAAAAGTACCTTTGGAAATCTTACTAGTGGCAGCCATTGTTTTCATTTGGGTTCTGAAAGGCTTATTTGTCTGTGGGAATTTCAACAGAAGGTAATACACAGCCAAACTCTACACTTGAAGGCAATATTTCTCTCTGGCTTTGCTTTTCTCCACAGGAGATATTCTAACTGATTTGCAAGGGTGCTTCTCAGTTGGCTGGAATAGATATTTTCAGATGAAAGCCTATGACTCTGTGTCACTTTCCCTCTTATTTTTGAATCTCATGTCTTAGTTCTGCAGTCACTGTTATTTTTAATTATTATTATTACTATGCCTGTTGCCAAGCTATTCCACTTTATACAGAGTTGATTAGAGACCTGACAAATTCAGGCCAACATAAAGTCCTGGCTTCCAGATCAGACTATGTGAACAAAGAAAAAAAAGAAATCTAGCAAAGTGCCAGCTTTCAGAATGCTCTTCAAGGAAAAAAAGAAGGAAAAAAATAATTTTAAAAACCAAAAGAAACTAGAGTTATAAAGAGTGGAGCTTAAAAACAGGACCCATGGGAGGAAGATAAAGGATAAAAGATCCTGTATTGCTAAGATAAAAAGGAAAGATATAAATGAGAGAATAAAAATAGATCTGATATCACTACCGATTTGCAGCATTTAGCCTGGAGTGCTGGGTGACTACTCTCAGCAGCAGGAACCTCTCTCAACGGCTAACATAAAAGGGGCACTCTGGCACAGGCTTTCCATTTGTGGCTTCAGAACTGAAATGCTTCCCTTGACCCTCTCTACCCACCCAGCTCTGTTCAGATCTTCACTCCCTTGTTTTCAGCTTCCCTACTTGCTCTCTGCATTTGCCTGGCCCACAAATGCACAAAGTTGCCTTCTGTGGGTGACCTTGTCTTTTTGAAACTAAAATGATGAAAATTGGAACTCTCCATCCAGCTATGTTGTCTCAGGCCACCCTGGGTAACACTCCTCCCAGTTGGATCCAGTCCTCAGGACTTTTCCCTCTGAAAAACACAGTGAACTAGACAGGCTTTTAGGAAACATTATGTCCTTAGGAGAGATATGATATTGCTTATGGTTCAGCACACACTTCCAGAAAATAAACTGAGATCACCTAAATGCAGAAAGATTAAAAAAAACTCCATTATTTCTGGAGGTAAATGTCTCTTTTTCAGTTTTACACATACTACCTTACTAAAAGCTGATACCTGATGGATTGCAATTGGGTTTTCACAGAACAATAAAATACTACTCCTATCAGAAAGGAAATGTGGAAAAAATCGTGAAAGCAAAAAAGGAACATGTGGAGTTAAACATCAACTTTTCCTCTTAGAAAATCTGCAGAAAAGCCCAATTAAAGGGGAAGATTGTTTTAGAATAAGTCATCTAATGCTGGTTTACTGTTCTTTTTAAAAAAGGTATACTTTTTGTGAAAAGAATTTTACTTCCCCTGTCATTTTGGGATGGGGGACAAAAACTTGGGAGTATCATTCCCATGTTCTAGTGTAAAAGAAAAAAAAGTTGC
>NW_016807378.1:1567246-1569273 GCF_001698545.2 Rhinopithecus bieti | reverse complement strand
AAAAAAAAAAAAAAAAAAAGAAAAGAAAATTAGAAGACATTGGCCGGGATTAGTAATAACAGTTATTATTGTTAGTAATAACCCTTAGTATATAGTAAGGTGGTCAGCAAATATTTTTTGAAGGAATGAGAAATGTCTGGCTCCAAAGCCTGTTCCTGTTCTTTTCACTATTACCTTCTATGCCTATATATTGGTGGCTAAAAGTACTTGGCTGGACACTTCAGAGTGGCTCTTATATAAAAGCCCTACTTGTGGACCAACAAAAGAGATATTTGGTTTCTTGGTGTTTTAATGGCTTTCAACTCCTCGAAGCATGATTTGGGGATTTGGATCAGGATACACCCTGATTCTTATCCAGTATTTGCAAAATTGATCAATAGAGGTATCTTGCAGGAAGAATGGAACAGAAAAGCAACACTAATTCTCCAATTTAAAGACAATTATTAGTTATTTCAGGATTTTTTTAGAATAAAAAAAATCCTAATAAAAGCCAAACTGAAAATTTCCCACCACTAGCCGGGCGGGGTGGCTCACGCCTGTAATCCCAGCACTTTGGGAGGCTGAGGTGGGCGGATCACCTGAGGTCGGGAGTTCGAGACCAGCCTGATCAACATGGAGAAACCCTGTCTCTACTAAAAATACAAAAATCAGCCGGGTGTGGTGGCGCATGCTTGTAATCCCAGCTACTCGGGAAGCTGAGGCAGGAGAATCTCTTGAACCTTGGAGGGGGAAGTTGCGGTGAGCCGAGATCGTGCCATTGTACTCTAACCTGGGCAACAAGAGCAAAACTCTGTCTCAAAAAAAAAAGAAAAAGAAATTTTCCCATGAACATGTAAGATTCATTGTTACTCAACTATCTAGATGACAGTCTGTAATAATTGCTTAATTTCTGGAAAAAAAAAGATTTCTAAACAACTCAAGTGTGCCATGGCTTTTGTACAGGCCTCTCTTTTAGTCACACACTGAGGGAGGAAGATTATACTATACAGTTTAGATATAACTCTAAATTGTTATTCTTCCCAATTATGTCTGTTAATTCCAGCTTGCTCTATTCCAAGTGTTATCTGTTGCCAGAAAAAAAACAAAAAACAAACCAAAACAAAACAAAACAAACAAAAAAAACCTTAGCTTCTGAATAACCAGTTAAAATAAAAGCTTCTAGAAAACCAGGGTTTTTTTTGTTTTTTGTTTTTTGTTTTCCTGAGATGGAGTCTCCCTCTGTCACCCAGGCTGGAGTGCAGTGGTGCAATCTTGGCTCACTGCAACCTCTGCCTCCCAAATTCAAGCAATTCTCCTGCCTCAGCCTCCCGAGTAGCTGGGATTACAGGCGTCTGCCACCATGCCCACTAAGTTTGTATTTTAGTTTTGCCATGTTGGCCAGGCTGATCTCGAATTCCTGACCTCATGTGATCTGCCCACCTCGGCCTCTCAAAGTGCTAGGATTACCGACGTGAGCCACCCCGCCTGGCCTCCTACAAGCAGGTTTGTCTGTTTTTTTCATTTTTTTTAAATATTCATATGTATACATGATGTATATACATGTTACACATATTGGAAAATATATTCTCAGGATATTCTCCCTTCTCTAGTTGGATAGTATTGAAGGGGAAAAAACACAGTAATTAAAAAAAAAAAAATTGTCAGCACAGTGGCTCACTCTTGTAGACCCAGCTACTCCAGAGGCTGAGGCAGGAGGGTTGTCAGCCCAGGAGTGAACCTTGATCACACCACTACACTCCAGCCTGGGCAACAGAGCAAGAGCCTCTCTTAAAATAAACAAATAAATTAAAATTAAAATTTTAAAAGGTGGGAGTGGGTGCAGACAAGGTTAGTTTAAAGCAAGCTGTTTAAAGGCTGTCAAATATTAGTCAAATAAATTATGAAACATTTATATGATATAATACCTTATAGTTGTACAGACATTTAAAGCATGTGACATGAAGAAATGTTCATGGTTTAATGTTTACATAGAAAAGCAGGTTTAAAAGAATCATATATAATTTGATACAAATTTTCATAGCAGTTTA
>NW_016807378.1:1548769-1563045 GCF_001698545.2 Rhinopithecus bieti | reverse complement strand
TACTGTTCTTTTAAAAAAGGTATACTTTTGTGAAAAGAATTTTACTTCCCCTGTCATTTTGGGATGGGGACAAAACTTGGGAGTATCATTCCCATGTTCTAGTGTAAAAGAAAAAAAAGTTGCTGGCATGAAAAATGTTCTAAAGTTATATATAACAATAATTTTCTTCCCTAATTAAAATGTATTTTTCTACTTTTCCACATTAACATGAGAATATATAAAAGGCATCCTTGCATAAAACCCTTTGACCAGATTTCACAACTCTAGTCCTATGCTAATAAGAAGTCTTTATTTAGTTTCAGTCTTTTCAAATAAGCCTGTATGCTTCTGACGCAGCAAACACCAGTTTGGTCCTCTTTGTCCTCTGTCCCTTGACCCCCTGGCTCAGTCTATTCACCTAAGGTAAAACTAGACCCTATTTGTACAAAACATATTCGTCTTTGTGCAGGCACACACAGAACTAGGGGGAGCTCTGCTCTGGCCCAGGAAAGAGATAGAGATTGGCTGCCATCCAGTTGAGTTGGCTCAAGAGAAGTTCAGCTTCCTTGTCCTCTCACAGACGGTCCCGTCCGTGCTGACCTTTAACTAATTGGCAGGGCTCTGGAGCCCTAACTCTGCTTCCTCACTGCCCACACTCTTTCCCCCCACATTCTTGGTACCTTTTGGAAGGCAGAAAAGCTGGAGAAAGAGGCACTAGGGAGAGAAAAGTGCAAGTCTGAGCCTCTTAGGAGTTCCCCTCCTTCTTGATAAAGGAGTAGGGCTGTTAATTTCAAAGGAAACCAACACATGGCATGGACACATGGAGAATTTAGCATGGTCTATGCATCAGGGTAGATAGTTTATAAACCTCGGAAGAATATGCTAGCCCTTCTGCAGATATCCCATATTCTTTTTGAAAGTCCATATTTAATGGAGCTTTTGCAAATACATTGCTGCTTTTTTATAATGAGCATTATCAGTATTTCCACTGTGAAAGATTAGATTCCAGGCAAAATTAGAACGCATACAATGATGAAATATATTTATATTACAGCTAATAGCTAAAGCTTTTTAAAATGCAAATTATAATTATTTAATTTTGAAAAGACCCAACAATTCTATATTAAAATTCTCTATACCATGGTGGAAACTTTAAAAAAAGTAAATACTACACAATAAAAATTATGAAATTGTGAAAGTACCTTTACAATTGTAAAAGCAAAGATTTGATTGTATTTTCCTGATTTTTGTTCCCCTTTCATGACATCAGTGATGATGGCTCAGTTACATGCTTGGCATCCTTCCTCCTGCTAATTTTGTACAAACAATCCTCTCCCTCATTTGGGGGCATCTGTAACCGATATATCCAGCCCACTCTATTTACCTTTCAAAGGCTGGCATTCAGCTGTAAGCAGCGTGGGGGGGAGCCCAACAACTTTCCAGTTTGTTGGCAACTTGTTGAAGGCAATTGATTGCTTTTCAATAGAAAATGTTTCCTTCCCCTATTGTGTCACCTCTACCCCCTAAAACATTTCACAAAGCTCTGGCTGAGCCCTCCCATGATTGCCAGACAATGGCTTCCTTTGGAAGAAAAATAACAGAAGTAGCTGGTGTCATAAACCTGAGATTTTGTTTTGTTTTTTTTTTTTTTTTTTTTTTTTTTTGAGATGGAGTCTCGCTCTGTCACCCAGGCTGGAGTGCAGTGGCCGGATCTCAGCTCACTGCAAGCTCCGCCTCCCGGGTTTACGCCATTCTCCTGCCTCAGCCTCCCGAGTAGCTGGGACTACAGGCGCCGGCCACCTCGCCCGGCTAGTTGTTTTTTGTATTTTTTAGTAGAGACGGGGTTTCACTGTGTTAGCCAGGATGGTCTCGATCTCCTGACCTAGTGATCCGCCCGTCTCGGCCTCCCAAAGTGCTGGGATTACAGGCTTGAGCCACCGCGCCCGGCAAACCTGAGATGTTTTTCTTAAGAGTCATTGCCCTCCACCCACAATGTCTGCACAATAAATGGCACCACAGAGCTGAAAGGGACTTCCTAATTCAATCCTACCTATTAAATTTTACAGGGCAGGAGCCTGAGTTCCAGAGAAGTAAAGATATATAATTCCCATTCTAGAGCAAGAGTTCTTCACATTTTCTGTGTCAGAAACCATCTTTGCAGGTTGGCGAAGCTGATGGATTCCTTCTCAGAATGACTTTTTTTCTTTCTTGAGACGGAGTCTAGCTCTGTCTCCCAGGCTGGAGTGCAGCGGCAAGATCTAGGTTCACTGCAACCCCCAACTCCCAGGTTCAAGTGATTCTCCTGCCTCAGCCTCCAGAGTAGCTGGGATTATAGGCGCCCACCATTACACCCAGCTAATTTTCATCGTGTTACCCAGGCTGGTTTTGAACCCCTGAGTTTAGGCAATCCACCCACCTTGGCCTCCCAAAGTGCTGGGATTACAAGCCAGGGCAGAATAAGGTTTTTAAGAGCATAAAATAAAATATATGAGACTGGACCTTTCCTTGCACCAAATTTCAAACATTAACTCAAAATGGAGCCAGATGCAGTGGTATGTGCCTATAGTTCCAGCTACTCCGGAGGCTGAAGGGAGAAGATCCTTTGAGACCAGGAGTTCAAATCCAGTCTGGACTACATAGCAAGACCCAGTTTCTTAAGAAAACAGGAATAAATCTGAAGACTGGATTTGGCAGTGGCTTCTTTTGTCTTTTGAAAGATAGCTTTATTGAAATATAACTCATATAACCCTAAAATTCATCCATTTAAAGCATATACAATTCGGTGGTTTTAGTATATTTACAGAGTTGTGCAACTATCACCATGACCTAATTTTAAAACTTGATTTGGTTTCTGTTTTTTTTTTTTTTTTTTTAAACAATAAGGAAGATTTATTGGCCTGTGTACAGAGAAAGTCAAATAATATAATAACACCAAGGTCTGCATTTTTCTCTGTTCTTCTGCCATTTTGGCTTTTATAAAAAACAGCTTTGTTGAAATTAATTCACATACAGTAAGTCCTCACTTAAAGTCCTTTCCAGGTATTTGGAAACTGCAACTTTAAGTGAAACAATGTATAGCAGGTTCTTGAATAAGACTGTTTAGTTCAACTTCATTTTATTATAGTGATGAGAAAAAAATACTGGTTTTGTTTTATGTCCTATTGCTTATAAAGTCATAGTTTCCAAGAACCTATTGACAACATTGAGGACTTACTGCACTATACAGTTCACTCATTTAAAGTGTTCTTATGCCAATAGTTTTTTGGCATATTCACAGAGTTGTACAACCCTCACATAGGCAGTGACTTCTTAAATATGACATCAAAAGCTCAAGCAACAAAAGAAAAGATAATAACTTGTACTATCTCAAAGTAAAAACTTTTTCTTTTTTGAGACACGATCTTGCTCTGTCACCCAGGCTGGCGTGCAGTGGCACGATCACTGCCTTGACCTCCTGGGCTCAAGCAATCCTCCCAACTCAGTCTCCTCAGTAGCTGGGACCACAGACGTGCACCACCAAGCCTGGCTAATTTTCTATTTTTTGCAGAGACAAGGTTTTGCCATGTTTGCTGCCCAGGCTGGTCTCAAACCCCTGAGCTCAAGCAATCTGCCCAGCTTGGCCTCTCAAAGTGATGGGATTATAGGCGTGAGCCACCAAGCCCGGCCGGTAAATTAAAAACTTTTATGTTGCAAATCATATCATCAGGAAGGTGGAAAGGCAGCCCACAGAATGGAAAAAAAAAATTGCAAATCATACATGTGTTAAGGAATTATATCCAGAATATATTAAGAATTCTTACAGTTCAACAATAAAAAGACAACCCAATTAAAGAATGGACTAAGGTTTTATTAAATAGATATTTCTCTAAAAGAAGATATACAAATGGCCAATAAGCCCATGGAAGATGTTCAACATCAGTAACCATTAAGGAAATATAAACCAAAACTACAATGAAATACCACTTCCTACTTACTAAGATGGCTACCATAAAAAAGACACATAATCACAGGGGTTGGAGAGGATATTGAGAAATTGAAACCCTCAAACCAATGCCAGTAGTAACATAAAATGGTATAATCACTTAGGAAAACAGTCAGGCAGTTCTTCAAAAGTTTAAATGTAGAGTTACCATATGACCCAGCAATTCTATTTCTAGGCAATAACCCAAGAGAATTGAAAACATACATCCACCCAAAAACTTGTACATGAATGTTCATAGCAGAATTATTCATAATAGCTAAGAAGTGGAAACAACCTAAACATCCATCAACATTGATAAACAAAATATGGTAAATCCAAAGAATGGAATATTATTTGGCATTAAAAAGAACTGAAGTCCTGAAGTTCAGAAGATGGAGTGGAGTAAAGTGGAGAGTAACAGCTAATGGGTACATGTTTCTTTTTGTGGTGATAAAAAATGCTGTAAACTTAGATTATAGTGAAGATTGCATAATTCTGTGATTAGAGCCAGTGGATTGTATACTTTAAGTGGGTGGATTTTATGACTTATATCTCAATAAAGATGTTTTAAAAAATAAAATACATAAGAATCCAAAGCAAACCAATTCTATTGAAATGCAGTTATCAAAATATTAAAAACAAATTTGGGATATAGTGATACATGTGATTGTTTAATTATTTTTTTAATTTAATTTAATTTTAAGTACCAGGATACACGTGCAGGACATGCAGGTTTGTTACATAGGTAAATGTGTGCCATCGTGGTTTGCTGCACCTACCAACCCATCACCTAGGTATTAAGCCCTGCTTGCATTAGCTATTTGTCCTGATGCTCTCCCTTCCCTTCCCCTCCTACAGGCCCCAGTGTGTGTTGTTCCCCTTCCTGTGTCCATGTGTTCCAATTGTTCAGCTCCCACTTCGCAGTGAGAACATGCAGTGTTTGGTTTTCTTTTCCTGTGTCAGTTTGCTAAGGATAATGGCTTCCAGCTCCATTTATGTCCCTGCAAAGGACATGATCTTGTTCCTTTTTTAATTAACACATTAAATTTAAGATATAGCGATAGATCTATTAACTATCATAATTTCAAAGTGTAATTAGTATATATGATGTTTTAGATATCTGCAACAAATGTGAAAGCAATAAAAAAAAGTCTGTGATTTCCACTGGAGAAAATCATAAGGACCGCTAATACTTTATGGTTTCTTGTCTACATTAATAATTGAAGAACCACGTGCCAATCTAAGTCTACAAATAGGAAGAGGTGAAAGATAGGGCAGAGGTTGGGGGAGATCCTGAAGGAAACGCTAAATTTCAATTAGAGGTCAGTGAAAATAAAGTAATTTTGCTTTCCTTCCAAGTTCATGCATACCCTAAATTCTGTCTGTAGACTCCTTTGGGGCATCCATCAAGCTCAAGTTAAAAACCTCTGTAAAGAGAGTTAGTGAAATAGCTGTTTTAAAATTCAGGCCTCCTGTTTCTAAGTTTCTTGTTACCTAATTCTACCTTTCTCTCTCTGTCTCTCTCTCTCTTTTTTTATTTTATTTTATTTTTTTTTTAGTAAAGGGGATTAGGTGGAAGAGATCGAGTTTTATTTAAACTGCTAGACTGAGTCAGTTCTAAAAGAGGGGGGCAAGAGGGTTGCTTATGTAGGAGTTTCCAAAGAAAAGAGGATTTTGATTATGACCCTCCCCATTTTTCTCCACCCTGCCCTCCTACAACACCAGCACCCATATAACCATATACAGCAAATGATGTTAGAATGTTTTTCCCTTTCACCAGAAGACATTACTTTAGAGAAATAATTGTTGTTTAGAGCTCTTGTGGAAATGTGGCTTTTTCTTTTCCCCCAGATGGATTCTCATTCTGTCGTCCAGGCTGGAGTGCAGTGGCATGATCTTGGCTCACTGCAACCTCTGCCTCCCGGGTTCAAGCAATTCTCCTGCCTCAGCCACCCGAGTAGCTAAGATTACAGGCATGCGCCACCATGCCCGGCTAATTTTTGTATTTTTAGTAGAGATGGGGTTTCACCATGTTGGCCAGGTCTCGAACTCCTGACCTCATGATTTGCCCGCTTTGGCCTCCCAAAGTGCTGAAATTACAGGCGTGAGCCACCGCGCCGAGCCTGGGAAATGGGGATTTTAAATTTTTCTCAGAGGGACTACTTTCTAAAATTTGCTTTTGAATGCCTGGAGAGGCAGAAAAGCTGCCAGCAGAGATTGAGTCAGTTGGATATAGGGTGGGGGTAACCTACCTCAAACCACTCATTTTGGATTTTGCAAAAATTTAGTCACTCTTCAATTTAGACTGGTGCTTACCAGAACATGCCTTATGATGAAGATTTAAATAGACAGGTGCTAATGTACACATGGTCACTAAGAGATGGAATAAAGGAAAACAGTGGCTCAAGTTGTTTGTTTCCATCATAATGCAACAACAAATATCAGATGATTACAATATGCATACACAAATAGAGTAAAATAATATTTTAAAATAAGAATGGAATGTGTGGATGCGTGGCAGAAATCTGCCATTAATTTGAAAACTGGGGCAAGGAGATTTCTGGGTCCTCCTCTGAACTTTGCCTTCTTTCCAAATCACCTCTATCATGTAATATGGTACAGCTTGTTAGAGTAGTAGGGCCTGGGCACTGGTTTAGAATTGGTCATCACTTCAGTACTACAAATTAGAAGGTTAGAGAAACCTTTTTAAATGACTATATTTTGTGAATTTAAAAATTCAGGGAATTTTGCATTTTTGTCATTAACAATTTTCTGGGCAGTATACTTTGCATACCAAAACATTAGAGTCAAAAGGACAGAATATTTAAAGTTGACTCTCTCTGGAAAATCCAGGTTAAATGGTCATTATAGTTACAGATTTCAGGGAAAGTATCACAGATAAAGGGAACTGGGAGTGCAGTAAAAATGGATAGGAACTGGGGAAAGTCCAGAGCAAGATCATCATTCAGGATTCCAAACCAAAGGAAGGTCATGGGGTCAAGGTCCAGAGATTTAGACAGACACTACGAACAGGGATCATCAGTCGGAAACCAATAGACAACAGACAACCAGATGAGCTCAGAGGCTCTGTGGGGGACCAGAATAGGTAGCCAAAAATCTAGGGCCACACTCCTTAACTAGAGCTCTCCAGGGATTGATGGAGGGAGGCAAAACAGGCAAGATAGCAGACATGATGCTTGCTTAAAAACAGCTGCCGCCTCAGGTCTAAAGATTTGCTGTGGTAGGGACATGGATGCAGCTGGAAACCATATTCTCAGCAAACTATCACAAGAACAGAAAACCAAACACCGCATGTTCTCACTCATAGGTGGGAAATGAACAATGAGATCACTTGGACACAGGAAGGGGAACATCACACAGCGGGGGCCTATTGTGGGGTCGGGGGAGTGGGGGAGGGATAGCATTAGGAGATATACCTAATGTAAATGACGAGTTAATGGATGCAGCACACCAATATGGCACATGTATACATATGTAACAAACCTGCACGTTGTGCACATGTACCCTAGAACATAAAGTATAATAATAATAAAAAAAAATTTGCTGTGATTCTGATTGGAACAGAACTTAATCCCTACTTGGCTAACTTGAACCTGCAAATGGGAGGAGGAGGGAGATGGAGCAGAGGTCCCAGAGTAGAGGAGGAGATGGAGATGAGCATCAGCTGCTTCTGGGGGGCAAGATCCTGAGAGAGCACTATATACAACACACACAGACACACCACAGAGTAGTATATGCAGATAATAATGATAGCAAAAATAATAGCTGATGTTTATATAGTTCTTATATGTTACTGTAGTTAGCACTTTATATATATTAATTTAATATAATATATTAAGTACTACTTTTATCTTTTATCTTTTTTTTTTTTTACTTGGACAGGACTATTGCAGTAAGTGGTACTATTATTATGTTCTATTATTATTTTCTATTATTATGTTCACAAAAAAGTTAAGTGATTTACCCAAGCTCATATGACTAGTAGGTGGTAGAGGTGGATTTCAAGGTAGACACTGGCTTCAGTCTCTGTCACTACTTCAGACTTCTTGATATATGTATGTGGTGTATACACATCTGTACACACAGGTATGTGTGTGTGTGTGTGTATACACATACTTTTACATACATATGTATGTATATATACACATGTATAGATACAGTAGTCTATATGTATAGATACTGGTGTACAAGAGTCAAGAGTGCATATCTCTTCCCAACTCCATATTCAGGGACATCATATTGGTAGCTTGAAACTGGCCATAGTGGAAATATTTACAGTGTGGAAATGAGCAAAGGACTGAATTTTTTTAAGAGTTGACTTATCAGCACCCCACTGGATATACATATCACATAGACACACATATCATATGGATAGACATATGTAACATAGGTAACCAACAACATAAATAATTTAATTCGCATCTTAAGCCACAAATTAAAATATATTGTCTTTTCTTGACTGTGTAATAACTATTTTGATCTACTTTCCCTCACACCCAACCTATACTGATTAAAAGATCAAATAAAGAGATTTCCTTATAAGATACTTATAAATGTTAAACTAAATTTCAGTATAGAAAATAATGCCTTGCTACTGCTCTGTGGACAACACTTTATGACAGATCTCTATCAGTCCTATATCTGCTATGTTGTTATATGAAAAATACTGATTTTTTAAAAAGCCCTGATGGTTGCTATTATTGTTTTTTTTTTAATTTTTTTAAATTTTCAGGTAGACTCATGATAGAGTCAGTAGTGAAAAGATACATTACAATATCTATTTATGGTTTTGATGAAATGTGCTTATAGGTTGCTGTTAATTTTAAGTAAAAATTATTGCCTGGGACCTGCATGACTTTTCTGTTTAACTTAATAAAATCATCTGGATGTGGATTAATCTCCTTTGCTCAGTATTTATTATTGTTTCATCTGCAGTGAAATGGGAACTGTACACATTTTGATAAGTGGGTTGAAAGGCTTCTAAATCTCACTCTAGTCTTTTGGAGTGAGCCCCATTATATGCAATCTGATTTTGTGATTTCCTGCAATGAAAAATCAAATCTAGAGACATTCTTGGCCAGGCATGGTGGCTCACGCCTGTAATCCCAGCACTTTGGGAGGCTGAGGAGGGCAGATCACGAGGTCAGGAGATCGAGACCATCCTGGCTAACACATTTAAACCCCGTCTCTATTAAAAATACGAAAAATTAGCCAGGCGTGGGCCGAGCAGTCCGAACTGCTTGGGAGGCTGAGGCAGGAGAATGGCGTGAACCCAGAAGGCAGAGTTTGCAGTGAGCCGAGACGGCACCACTGCACTCCAGCCTGGGTGACAGAGTGAGACTCTGTCTCAAATTAAAAAAAAAAAAAAAAAAAAAGAGACATTCTTGTCACCTCATATAACATAGCAATAGTAGGCAGCTCTCCCTGTGCCTACTGGATTCTCTTGGTCAAATGAGTGCACACAGTGTGCTCAAGGCCAGCACTCTGGCTGGGGCCATGAGAATGTGAACAGATTTTGCCCTGCTGCTCCAATGGCAAGAGGATGGGGTCAGTAGATGATATGTTGGACAGGATCTTTGTTATCTTAGCAAAACAAAACATGTTAACTCTTCTCAGCCTCCTCTTCTCCTAATGTCTGGTACTCTGTATTTAACAAAATGTATCATGAGTAAAACAATCATCTGAACAGATTCTGGGCACAGTCATTATTTGTAATCATGCTGAGATGCAATGGAGACCATATGATTGCCCTCTGGGGTTATGACTGCATCTCTTCATCTCAAAGGACAGAGCTGAACACAACTAGCTTATTATTATTATTTCAAGTTTACGTGAAAAGGGGTTGTTGTGCATGAGTTAGAGGCAAACAAAACTCAAAGTAAATATATTCATGTATTTCATAAACATTAATACGTTTCAAAAATACTCAAGGAATCAAATCAAAATAAAACACAGCTTGATAGAAGCATTATGCTAAGTTTTATCCCCAACCCAGTTGAAGTGATCTTTAAAAAACTTCAGTTTATCATATACTGCCTCTGGAATCCTCAAATTGTAATGGAATTACTTCAGAAGCCCTAACATGCTACAGCTTATCTATTCATCTTGATAGATAAAGCTATTACAAAATCCCTCATAAAGCCAGTTGCCTGCTATTTTTTCCTGGCTTTATTGGACGTAATCAATTGATAAAGTTTGGAAAGATCTTATTAGTAATGGCGGGTACCCTGAAGGTGTCATTTTAAGAAAACTACAGAAGAAGAAAAACATTGAAAAGACAGGTAAGGCAAGCAAAAGGATTCTAGAGAATACCAGATAACTAAATAGAGTTTGAGGGTAAGGGATCAGTTGGAGTGTTATTTTTGCTGACGTGAGTGATGAAACTTGTTAAATTTTTTATGGGAAAATAACCTTATAATTTATTATTATTATATTTTTTTATTCTCCTGTAAGGTAGAAAATAGGATAATTCTTTGTGTGTGTGTGTATATATACACATACGTATATATATGTGAGGAATTACCATAAAGATTGCATTTAAGCCTTTTGCAAATTTGGAGTATCATACTTTCATTAGAACATCCATTATTTCTATGCAAAGAGTGGAAGGAAATGTCATGGACTTGCTTGACCTAAGTAGGTTATTGATATATCTAAAGTTGAGGTATCTAAACGTAGCACACAGCATGGTGTGTGAACTCAACACTTAAAAATCTGACTTCGGTGACATTACTGTTGTGTCATTTGCATCTAGCAGATTTCATCATTATCATACATGCTGCAATTAACTAGTCTTCAAATACTACAATGATGTAATTTTTTTGATGTATAATTATTTTTAAGTTCCTTAAGACAGTTTCTTTGGTTGGATGCTTCTGGTGTTTTGAATCCTAGATTGAAGATCTAATATAATTTGTTTTATATATGCCATTATCAGGATGTGATGGGTACAGGAAGGCTAACCCAAAAAGCAAAGAAGCTACATGGCTTTTAGAGAGTTCAAATTTAGAGTCCCTTCATAATTTACTGGAACAGATCTTTGCAAAATCATCCTGAAGAGACATGGATGTTTGGTCAGCAGAATTGGCCTGTTATTTGATGGAAGGGGTGGTGAGCTGTTGAAGCATAGGAAAAAGATGGCCTCCAGGACAAATGTTGACAGTGTTCATCCAAGTGCCCTCAGGGGAAGAGAGTCCCAGCCAGCCAAATGCCTCTGAAGACTGCAGCTCCACAGACAAGGACATTCTCAAAGTAAACACGGATTTGGGAGATCATAGCCAATGAACTTTCAGTGTTCCCAGCTCCCCTACCATGATGTGAATATTCCTATTGTGGGATTAATACATCAGACTCTGATAACCTGATCCCTTTAAATGCTGAACTATTCTAAAGCCCCTGGCTGGTTCATGTTCACCAAGTGACAGTCTAAGGAGAATCATGAAAGTCTACTTTAAAGAGGGGACAGTGGGCTAGCCATATGGATGTAACCCACTGCTGTGACATTTATTGCAAATTAATAAAGTGGCTTTTGTAGTTTGGTACGGCGATTTGTTAAAATATTAATTTTATTTTATCCTCTTTATAATTTCCTGTTCTCTGCATTTCAGAAGGTAGTGAGGCTTTATAATTTCTTATCATAAGCATGTTGGCAGGACAAAAATTAGAAGCAGCTTCAAGTTAGTGGTTTTCCTCAGCTCTGGAAAAGCTAAGCTGATTGACTAGATGTTGCTAGATTTCTTGGAGGGTTGAGAGAGAAATGATCTTAGAGGAAAGAGCCTTCTTTAGGAGTTTCCCTGAGGCTGGAGAGGGTGAGATGTCAGACCACAGAAAGATGGCAAGACCTCAGAGAGGAATGGCTACATGGAGTGCCCATGGAGGCTGGATCCTCGGCATGAAAAGTTCCTGAGTCCCAAGCATCACAAAAGCCACAGTCTCTACTCCTGAGAGTGCACTTCAGACTACAACAGTGGGTGTCTGGACAGTAACCAGACCAACAGTGCCTTGGCAAGGAATTACTTAGGCTGAATTTCTCTCCAGCTCATATGATGGGGATTTGGAGTTCAAAATAAGTTGATTTAAAGAAGAGAGAGAAACTTGTTTTCTTTTCTTGCACATCTGAAATTGCGGTTGAGATCGTCACACATAGTACATCAGTCCTGTGAGCTCAGTTAATATGAATTCATGCTAGGAAATCAAAAATTTGAACCTGAAAAGATAAGGGCAAGACAATTACTCTATGATAATAAGTGCTATTCTTTAATGACTCTTGAAAATATGCTACTTGCCTTCTTGAAGCAGTGAGCACCTGCATTAGAGTCCCCCTGGGTCCCTCTGCCTTCAAGTTTTGCAAGAGCAAAACTTGAGGAATTTCTGTAATTTCTACCAACAACCCAAATGTTTAATTTTATACAATACGTAGTTTGTCAAATAAAGGTGAACTTTAATCCCTAATTAATGAAGTTTTATTATAGAGCTTATATAACTTTTTTTTTTTTTTCGAGACTGGGTCTGGCTCTATCACCCAGGCTGGAGGGTAGTAGTGCTATCATAGCTCATTGCAGCCACAATTTCCTGGGCTCAAGCAATCCCTACACCTCAGCCTCCTTAGTAACTGGGACTACAGGCATGCATCATGATGCCCAGCTAACTTTTTACTTTTTGTAGAGATGAGGTCTTCCAATGTTGCCCAGGCTGATCTCAAACTCCTGGGCTCAAGCAATCCTCCTGCCTTGGCCTCCCAAAGTGCTGGGATTACAGGTGTGAGCCATTACACCCAGCCTATAACATTTTTTATAAGATACATTTTTTGGAAACTTTTTATTTTAAAATTATTATAGATTCATAGGAAATTCACAGTACAGGGAAGTTTTGTGTACCCTTTATCCTGTTGCCCCCAGTGGTAACATTTTACATAACTATAGTACAATATCAAATTCAGGAAATTTATATTGGTACAATCTATTGAATTTATTCAGATGTCACCAGTTTTACCTATACTCGTGTGTGTATGTGTGTAGTTCTATGCAATTTCATCACATGTAGTAAATTCATGTAACAACAGTAACAACAGTAAAAGGGAAGATACAGAACTGTTTTATTACCACAAATATCCCAAATGCTACCTCTCTATGGTCACACCTGTACTGCCCCCCAACCCATCCCTAGTGCCACTAATCTGTTCTTCATTTCTGTAATTTTATCATTTTAGGAATGTTAGATAAATGAAATAAGACAATATCCAACTTTCTGAGATTGGCTTTTATTTTCACTCAGCATAATTTTCTTGAGACTCATACAAGTTGTTGCATGTACCAATAGATTGTTTCTTTTTAATACTGAGTAGTATTCCATGATATAGATGCACCACAGTTTGTTTAGCCATTCACCCACTGAAGGACATTTGGGTTGTTTCCAATTTAAGCTATTACAAATAAACTTACGGCCGGGCGCGGTGACTCAAGCCTGTAATCCCAGCACTTTGGGAGGCCGAGACTGGCGGATCACGAGGTCAGGAGATCGAGACCATCCTGGCTAACACGGTGAAACCCCGTCTCTACTAAAAATACAAAAATTAGCTGGGTGTGGTGGTGCGTATGCATGCCTGTAGTCCCACCTACTTGGGAGGCTAAGGCAGGAGAATCGCTTGAACCTGGGAGGCGGAGGTTGCAGTGAGCCAAGATCACACCACTGCACCGCGCGGCCTAAGAGAGGTTTATTTTGAAAATTAGAGGCCGGGCGCGGTGGCTCAAGCCTGTAATCCTAGCACTTTGGGAGGCCGAGACGGGCAGATCACGAGGTCAGGAGATCGAGACCATCCTGGCTAATACAGTGAAACCCCGTCTCTACTAAAAAATACAAAAAACTAGCCGGGCGAGGTGGCGGGCGCCTGTAGTCCCAGCTACTCGGGAGGCTGAGGCGGGAGAATGGCGTAAACCCGGGAGGCGGAGCTTGCAGTGAGCTGAGATCCGGCCACTGCACTCCAGCCTGGGCGACAGAGCGAGACTCCGTCTCAAAAAAAATAATAATAGGCCGGGCGCGGTGGCTCAAGCCTGTAATCCCAGCACTTTGGGAGGCCGAGACGGGTGGATCACGAGGTCGGGAGATCGAGAGCATCCTGGCTAACACGGTGAAACCCCGTCTCTACCAACAAATACAAAAAACTAGCCGGGCGAGGTGGCGGGCGCCTGT
Organism: Rhinopithecus bieti; assembly: GCF_001698545.2. Taxonomy (NCBI): domain Eukaryota; kingdom Metazoa; phylum Chordata; class Mammalia; order Primates; family Cercopithecidae; genus Rhinopithecus; species Rhinopithecus bieti. The sequence goes on along the minus strand of NW_016807378.1, from coordinate 1,548,896 downwards.
AGTCCCAGCTACTCGGGAGGCTGAGGCGGGAGAATGGCGTAAACCCGGGAGGCGGAGCTTGCAGTGAGCTGAGATCCGGCCACTGCACTCCAGCCTGGGCGACAGAGCGAGACTCCGTCTCAAAAAA
>NW_016807378.1:1524653-1545670 GCF_001698545.2 Rhinopithecus bieti | reverse complement strand
CAATTGGTATTCTTGTATAGGTTTTGTGTGAACATAAATTTTCATTTCTCTGGGTAAATGCATAGGAATGTGATTGCTAGATCATGTGGTAAGTATATGTTTAGATTTTTAAGAAATTGCCAAACTATTTTCTAGAGTGACTGTACCATTTTACACTACCACCAGCAATATATGAGAGAGTCAGTTTTCTCCACAGGGATTTGGTATTGTCATTATTTTAGCCATCCTAATAGGTATGTAATGATATCTCATCATGGTTTTAATTTGCATCTTCCTAATGGCTAATGACATTGAACATATTTTATTTGCCATTTGTATATCCTCTTTGCAGAAATGTATCTTCATATCTTTTACCTATTTTCTAATTAGATTGTTTGTTTCCTTGATGTTGATTTTTGAGCATTCTTTATGGTCCTTTGTCAGATGTTTGGTTTACAATATTTTCTGCAATGCTTTTTGGTTTGCAGACACCTTCTTTCAGCCTGTGTCTGTCTTCATTCTCTTAACATGATATTTTACAGAGCAAAAGTTTTAAGTTTGATGAAGTCCAATTTATCAATTTTTCTCTTAAGGATCATGTTCTGGGTATCATGTTGAGGAACTCTTCACATTGCCCTAAGTCCTGAAAGTCTTCTTCTTTGTTTTTGTGAAAACATTTTATAGTTTGACGTTTTACTTTTAAATCTGCTATCCATTTTGAGTTCGTTTTTATATAGGGTGTGAAGTTTAGGTTGAAGTTCATTATTTTGCCTATTGACATTCAGTTGCTCTAGCACTATTTGTTGGAAGACTATCTTTTCTCCATTGAATTTTTAATTTTTTTTGCAATATTGTTGAAAATCAGTTGGTTATACTTGTGTGATGTATTTCTCTATTATATTTCGTTGATCTATGTATCTATCTCTCCATCAATATCACACTGTTTTCTTTACAGTAGCCTTAACATGTAAGATCCACTTTTTTAAAAAGTGGATTTTTTAAATGGATTTTTTTAGTGCTTATATATGCCAGGCATTGTTCTAAGTACTTCACATGCATAAACTCACAAAATTCTATGAGATGGAAATATTAGACCAGTTTTATAGATGAGAAGACTGAGTACAAAGTAGTTAAGTAACTTGTTTGACAGATTTGGAACCTAGGCCAACGATCTAACCACTATGCTTTATTGCCTCTCTAAACAGAGTTTTGTTTCTTCATAGAGTTGCTTTTACTGGGCACTGCATTGGCATTTGCCATTCACCTATGTTGAAAGACATGAGAAGACACAGCTCTATGAAACTTACTGTTGCATTTACTGTTGGCAAGTTAAGGAGGATGTGGTTCACTGCATCACATGTGTCCTCTTTAGGAGAACAGATGGGAGAACTGTCTCTCAGATCACAGTACCAGGAATAGCTATATTTCTCCTGAGTAAGTGGTTTGTTTTTATCCCTTGGACATTGTGAAACCATGTAAACAATTACATTTCCCACTTTATGCTGGCTGCTAAAAAGCTCAGAACCAAATTCTCGGCCTATCTTTAGCAATGATGTGACTGGATGATGTGTATTACTTCTGACTTCATCTTATTTTTTTCTACCCTAATTTTCTCTTCTCTCTTATCCCCTCTTAATTTTTTTTTTTGCTTTAGTCTTTTAAAAAATAGAAACACACAAGCATTCTTAAGGCATCATATCTAGATGAATAAAAATAAAAGAAAATATATATAAGCACATAGGATAAAAAGTCAAATCCAAGGCTTTTAACAACAACAAAAAGAAACAGTACTTTGCTCACTCCTCCCCACCTTGGAGTTTTGCTTCACACAGCTAACTGTAGTCACATCTTTAGCCATTTCTTCTGGTGCTTATACTTTTTCTCTCTTGACTTTTCAGTTTTAGATATCATCTCTTGATTTCCTATAAAGGTGGTTAGGATCTAGTTTTCTTCCACCACCCTCTCCAACATAAACCCTTCACCTATCCCCATCCTCCCATTATATCACAATTTCAGTGTTTGCATTATTAGGCCTAAGAAAATATTGTTCACAGGTGAACTGCTTGCTGTTCACTTCATATCTGATACAATCATTTTGTTTTCCCTTTAGTTAATAATTGTCTTTTTAAAACATCAATGTTCATGAATTGATCACTAATTTCTCCCTAGCCCTCTGACAGAATTATAAATCTCTTCTTCTATCAGTTTTGTTTTCTCACTGCCTTCTCTTCTGGATGTTATCCTGGAGCTCTTCCTTGTCCAGCTCTGGTCTGGGTTGTTGCTGTCCAGGGCAGCCCTCCAGCTGTTTGAGATGCCCCCTTTTTATCATTTTGGGAATTCCTCCGCATCCCCCTTTTGTTGGATCTCCTATCTCCCTTTTGGTTTACTCACTGGGTTTGGTGGAGCTCATCCTGCAATAGCTTCCTGAGAAAAAGTTTATGGAATATATATTTCTTTGAGACCTAGCATGACTGAAAATGTTTTAAATTTAGCATTGCACTTGAATGAGAGTCTGAGTATAGACTTCTAGGTTGGAAACATTTTCTCTCAGAATTCTTCTTTGTCTTCTAACTTTCCATGTTGCTGTTGATATGTTTTACATTCATAATGTTTCCTATGGGACATGAAAGAGTTTTTTCCCCTCCTCTCTGGAAAATTTTGGAATCTTTTTTTAACGTTTCATGATGATACACCTTAGAATAGTGTCCTTTTTCATTCTCTATGAGGAATGAACGTCAACACAATAGACCTTTTAAATCTGAAAACACGTTTCCTTCAGCTTTGAGAAATTATTATGTGTATTCTTTTTCAAAAGGCCATATCAGCTTCAGGCATATTCTTATTTTAGTAATTCCCTCCCTTCCATTTTCTCTGCTCACTCTTGAGGAAATTTTTTTTGACATTTTACTTTTACTGTTTACTGTTTTACCTTTTTTTTTTTACTGTTACCCATTCTGAGTTAGTTTTTCTATAGGGTGTGAAGTTTAGGTTGAAGTTCATTATTTTGCCTATAGACATCCACTTGCTCTAGCACTATTTTTTGGAAGACTATCTTATCTTCATTGAATTTTTTTGACATTTTACTTTTAAATCTGTAGAACTGGGGGACTTGCTCTGTTGCCCAGGCTAGGGTACAGTGGAGCAATCCTGGCTCACTGTTGCCTCCAACTCCTGGGCCCAAGCAATCCTTCCACATTGGCCTTCCAAGCAGTGGGAACTACAGGTGCATATCCAGCTACTTTTTTTATTTCTACTTTTTGTAGAGATGGGGGTATCACTGTGTTGCCCAGACCAGTCTCAAACTCCTGGCCTCAAGTGATCCTCTTGCCTTGGCCTCCCAAAGTTCTGGGGTTACAGGCATAAGCCACTGCACCCTGCTCTTTCTTTCTAGAACTCTTGATTCAGTTGTTGGATCACCTGAACTGACTTTCTAGGTTTCTTATCTTTCCTTTGGGAGATTTTTTTATCTTTTAATTTCTATTTTCTTTTTTTTTTTTTTTTTTTTTGAGACGGAGTCTCACTCTGTCACCAGGTTGGAGTGCAGTGGTGTGATCTTGGCTCACTGCAACCTCCGCCTCCCAGGTTCAAGCGATTCTCCTGCCTTAGCCTCCCAAGTAGGTGGGACACAGGCTGCATACGTCCACCACACCCAGTAATTTTTGTTATTTTTAGTAGAGACGGGGTTTTCCACCATCTGCCAGGAGTCTTGGATCTCTTGACCTCGTGATTCCTCCCGCCTCCGGCCTCCCAAAAGTGCTGGGATTACAGGCACGAGCCACTGTGCCCGGCCATCTTTACTTTCTACTGAATTTTTAAAATTTCTGCTATCACAGCTATCACATTTTTATTTCTAAAAGCTATTTCTAGTTCTCTGTTTCCCCCACACTCCTAGAGGGGTGAGCGAATTCATCATTCAGTCTGTAGACTTCCATTTAAACCCCTTGTTTTCAGTTGTGTCTAGCATATACTGCCCAGGGTGTTTGACCCAGCCTTTCATGAGAATAAACCTTCGGGCTTCTTCCTGGATAGTAGAAGAGCAGTCATTTGACAATAGTATGTTGGGGAGAAGATTTGGGGATCTAAATGGTCATTATAAAGCTTTAAAATAATATTTTCTTTCTACCTACACCCCACAATTCCATCTTCAGAGACATCTGGTGCCTCTAATTACAGAATTGTGCAGGGTTCCATGGTGCTATTTATCTTCCTTCTTTCAGCTTTCTCTGATTTGTCCCAGTATGAGTGAATCTGAATCCTGATTCAGGAGCAAAACAAAAGTTTGAAGTCAAAGCCAGAGAAATGGTGCCCATAGTCAGATACAAAAGATGAGCAAAAACATGAAAGTTTCTGCAAGTGGAAGGATAATCATATGAAAAGTCACAATCTGGCTGGGCATGGTGGCTCATGGCTACAATCCCAGCACTCAGGGAGGCCAAGGTGGGGGCACTGCTTAAGGACAGGAGCTCAAGACTGGCCTGAGTAAGGTAGTGAGAGCCCATCTGTACAAAAAAAAAAAAAGAAAAGAAAAAAAAAAATCGGTGCCTGGTGGCACGCATCTGTAGTCCCAGCTGCTAGAAAGGCTGAGACAGGAGGATCACTTGAGCCTAGGAGGTCAAGGCTGCAGTGAGCTATGATCGTGCCACTGCAATATACTCTGGGCAACAGAGTAAGCTCCTGTCTCTAAAAAAATTAAAAAAAAAAAAAAGTCACAATCTTTGTCTACCTTCTCTCTACATTTTCCTGTTTGAAAAGACTCTGCTTTGAGATAATGTGCTAAAGAGGAGCTGTAGTTCCCTGTAGTTCTCTCTGCTGACCCAAACTATTCCCTGAGGGAGAAGCAAGGCTATAAATGGGAGAATGAATTGCAAGATCAGAACCTGGAGGTTGGGGAAAAGTTGAGATGTGTGTCCAGGCTTTAGGACTAAGGTCAACAACAATGTGAGGATGGAGAAGACCCAATTGTATGTGGTTTTTGATTTAGAAGTGCACAGGAGGACCTGGTGTCTTAAAGGAGCCACTGGGAGGGGGCTAGGTTGTGGTTTCCATCCTCCCTGTCCAGTTGGCCTTTGAAGACTGGCTGGTTGATAGAAATCTGCTGGTTAGGAACATTCCACATTACTACACTAAATATAGTGGGCCTTTACAAAACTTGGAGGTGTTCCTACACAAAGAGAATGCTGTTAATAAATTCTCCATCCAAGGGCATGAGCTCTGGGTTGTTGGTCCAGTGGGATGTGCTGTAAGACTCAGCCAGACCAGCAACTTGCTGCCAACCTTGGGCCCTGGGGAAGTTTTGAGAGGGAATAGTTGTGTCCTTAATATCATATTTAATAACCTTAAATAAGCATAGGTATAGACTACCTTCACTTAAGAGATGACTCAGAGTTAGTGAGCAACAAATTTGCTTAAGGAAGGAGAGAAGGAAGCACAAAAGAAAGGAAGGAAAGAACTTGTTTCCATTTACAGCTTTGTTATTCAGAAATTGGAAAGTATGTCATGAATACAAGGATTTGCTGTGAAAAGGTGTTGAAATCCCAATGGGAAGAGGAAGTTGAAGATGTAGTGGGTTAAGAAAGGAACTTTCTAATCATGAGAGAACAGGGCAAAGGAAAGAAACAGAGAAACAAGATGGTGACTGCTAGCCAGAGGAATTTTAGTTTCCTTCCTCCTGGCAACACTGGAGAGATTCCCACAACTCTCAGCATCCGGAACTTAGTTCACAATGGGTGCAGGCAGATAAGTGACAGCTAGTGGGACGAGTGGCTTTCCGGAAGGGTGGGATGGAAAAGCTCAGGACTTAACACAACCAGAGAGCAGAAGGGGATAGAAAATGACCACCAGACAGAAGCTGAACTGAAAGTCTGGCTGCTTTTAGTATTTAGCACATGCAAGGAGGGTTGCAAGGAAACAAGGTGTCCATGCTGCTGGTAAGGTAAACGAACTTTCCAGACACAGATGACCCAGGGATTCTTAGTATCTATATACAGTCAAATGCTTAGAGCTTTCAGTGTTAGTGTTTTCTGTTAAAATATAAATACAAAAAATGAATATAACTGTGGTATGCTGAGTTCCCTAAAAATAGATTCTGAGATGGATATTTGCATGCAGAGAGTTTATTGGAGAGTGCCTACAGATTCAATATCAGAGAAAGAGTGAAGGAAGTAGAATTGGCTAGAAGAAGTTAAACTGCAACAGGGTCACAACAAAGGACTCTTGGTCAATCCGACAGGGAGCTCTGGAGTTGTCCTGCTTTGAAGCAAAGAAGGCTGGGCCTTAATACCTGGGCATGGACTAGTCATTAGATGTGGGCTACCTATGAACTTGGGCAGGATGACTCTCTTTAGCTGAAGATAATTATCAGGAGATAAATTATCTGAGAGCCATCAGCAGCCAATATTCCTAGTAGCTGAGGGAATAATTGCCTTAATCCAACCAGGGGATCTGAGTGGCAAACCACAGCATTCATTACAGCCAACCCTTTGTGTTGTATCTACTAATTTTGCATAAGTTCTAGGAACAGTTCCTCTGGTATCCTGGTTAGACTCTTTCCCGGGTCAACTTAGAAGCAGAAAGCTACTGGGGTAATCTAGGACCTTGTTACCGACCTCTGGTCTGAAAGTTGCAACTGATACTCATTGTGTTCCTGTTCTATAACCCATTTTAGTTTCACTCACCCTCAGCTCTGCCATCCAGGTGGATTACCTGGTGGGTTTCTGGTTACTATGTCCTTCTTGGGCCATGGCTGCTGTTCTTGCCTCCATTTACCATCAAAATTGGGCAAAGTGATACCAAGAGATGTCCCAGTCAATCACCAGGACCTCCAAACCCAGAAATCCCAGAGTTGCAGGGATAAGAAGCACAAATAACACAAGTAGATCACTGTAAGCAGTGGTAAGCAGGGCCCAGGGCCACTCCAACTTCTTACTTTTGGTTCCCAGACTTATGTGTTGTACCCATTGAGAACACATGCCCATATAATGATGGTAGATTTAGAGTGTATGCTGCATCCAGGAAGATGTCACTCTGTCTTTGCAGGGTATCACCTATAAAGTAGCACCTCAGTTGCACCTGCAGAAGGTGATTTCATTACTCTGTCAAGCTGAGTAATGAAACAGGAACAGTGGAATAATTTTGGTTTTAAAATATAGGCATATAATCATAGGTATATACATACAATATGCAAGTATAAAAGATATGGAAGGAAAATTTTAACAGCAGTTAACCTTGGATGATTGGATTACAGATGGACATATTTTTCTTTTCATGTATCTGAATATTTTAACACATATTACAATGAACACATATCACTTTGTTGCTTAGAAGAGGAGAAACTAAATAAAATGAACATAAAAATATTAACTGTTAAATAAATCACAATTATTTAGAAAATAAAAAGAAGAGGAAGGTTGGGAATATGTCACATTATGGGCAAACTCAGATAGATGGCATTTTCTCCCTTTATGTGGCATTTTTCCTTCACCATGCTGACTCAAAACAGCTCTTTCAATATCCGTTGAACTGAGTTTTGATCATTGCTGCTTTATAACATCACCTGACTGTCCAGTCCACTATCTATACATCTCTGCATAGTTGCCTGCTAATGTGTCTGAAATGCCTAACTCTCCTATTCCAGTCTGTATCAGTCCTGTTCCTGGAATCTATTTCCTGTAATTGCAACTGCATCTGCCTTTGGCTTTTGCAGTCAGCTGGTTACCACAGTGACTAGTGTCACTTATTTCTTTCTGGATTTCTGGTAACAGATTTTCTTCTTTGTGTGTTTGTGTAATTCTTCTCAAATCTCTTTGTAGTCCTTCCTCAATTGTCAACCCTCCTCACTCTCATATTACCTACCCACCCATTCCCAGCTCCACCTGAACTGTCCTACTCTCAGCTGCATCAGAAAGTTTGGGATGACAGACTATCTGCTCAATGTAGCCATGCCCTGGGCCTGTTTTGGGGGGCACAGAGGTGGATACCTGCCCAAAAGGGCAACAGCTTATGATTTGTGCACTCTGGTCCTAAACTAAACTAAACTAAACTAAACTAAACTAAACTAAACTAAACTAAACTAAACTAAACTAAACTAAATAAAGGGCAGTGTTGAAGCTAACAATGTATCAATCAGGGTCTAATCAGGAAATTAGAAACCACTCTAGATACCTTAAACAGAAGGGATTTAATTCATGGAATTTCTTACACAGGTGTTGGAAATCTAGAAAAGCAAAAAGGGGAAGCTAGGAAAACCAAAGATTCGTATTTCAGGAAATCATTACTACCTTCAAGACTGGGAGAACAAAAGTGAGCCAATGCTATGAACATCCTCCAGAGCTGCCACTGCTTCAGGGGCTGAGACTCTGGGAGGTGGGATGAGGTGTCCCCCAGTGAGTGCTCAGATCTCAGGGAGCAGCACCATGAAGAATTCTTGCGATATGGAGACAGTTGCCATGGTTCATAGTTTCAAAGCAGTGAGGTCCAGGTGTTCTGTGTTTCTGTCATTAGATGAATTGAGACAGCTTGTTATAGCTTTTTTTTCCCGCCTTGTACATGAGCTACTTTGAAGGAGGTCTCTGTGTCTTGCAAACCAAAAAACCTTTCCAAGACACCCATTGCCTCAATGGTCTCTAGGCCAGACCTCTTTCCTAACATTTTCCTTTACCATACTGGCTCAGAACAGCTCCTTCAATTTCAGTAGAACTGCCCAAGAGTTTTGATTATTGCTGCTTCATAACATAACAATATTTTTAAATCCATGCAAGAGTTCTACAGCATTATCTTTTTTCCTTCGTGAATCAATATGCTTCTCTTTATGAGCATTTTTTTTTTTTTTTTTTTTACTTTTTTTTTTTTTTTTTTTTTTTTTTTTGAGACAGGGTCTCACTCTGCCACCCAGGCTGATATGCAGGAGCATGTTCAGGGCTCACTGAAGCCTCTGCCTCCTGGGCTCAAGCAATCCTCTACTAAATCCTGTAGTTTTAGTAGAGACTCGTCTCAAACTCCTGGACTCAAGTGATCCACCCACATACTGGCCTCCCAAAGTGCTGGGATTATAGGTGTGAGCCACCGGGCCTGGCTGTATTCATTAGCATTTTACAATTATTATGTCAAATTCTGGTTTATAAAACTCTTAATGCCCCATTCATTATAATCTATGAATTAATATGGAAAGTGTTATGTCGGTTATGTAGTCTTTCCAGTTACGAGCAAAGATGGATATCCATCCAGTCTAATTACCTTTATTTTGTCATTATGGTTTCAGAGTTTTCTTTTTAGTTCTTGTTAGGTTGGCATTAAAATATTTAATGAGGATTTAGAATTTCATGTGGAGATGGGATTGCTTTTTATACTTTTATTCCTGGCTATTGATTGTAACAACTATTTTACAATCTGTTTGTGTTTCCTGCTGACCACTTGAGGAAATGAGAAATTGTCCAGTATGAGAAGAGGTGCTTAGCAGAAATGGATTTGAGCTGCCTGTTTACTTTCACGTGTTTGGGTCTCTTGTGGACATTGTTTGAGTAGTGCCTGGCCCTTGTGAGCCATGCCGGCAGTGTACCTTTACCACTTTCCTCTATGAATAAGCAGAGTTAATTGACCTGTGCTGGGATCAAACCCATATTCTTAAACCCCCTAATGGCACAGGCAGTGCAGACCTTTGCTTTCAACAGCTCTCATTTCAAATAATTAGAGCTGCCTGGGCTGCTTTGAGAGCTATTGGTTTCTATGGTATTAAAGACTGAAGTGACTAATTATTTCAGAATTGGTTGCAGGTTTTCAAGCAATGGATTAAGGGTTGGTCTAAATAATGTCTTTAAAACATTATGTTTCTTTAAAATAACGTCAGCAATATGTGTTCACTGTAGAAAAACAAGAAAATGCAGATGAGCTAAAAAAAAAAAAAAATGCCCATAATTCTACCATTTAGAGATAATCACTGTTAGGAAGACTTTGTTGTCTTTTCTTATTCTAAATGGTTCCCTATTTCTGATGCAAATAATTACACAAATAAATATGCATACTTAATATATTTCCTAGTTTCTAAGTTATACTTAACCATTTTTCACATTTCTGAAATTTAGGTGCAATTATATAATCAATGATTAAATTTAATAATGTGTTTCTCTTCTCCTATGAGAGAACCATAATTAAATAAAGTCTGTTGGGAGAAAGATTTTAATTAAACTTTTAATTTTAGATCATTGTAAATTTATACATAGTTGTAAGAAGTAATACAAAAAGATATATCCTTTACCCAATTACTCCTAATGGTAACATCTTACAAACTTATAATACAGAATCGCGAGCAGCATAATGATATTGATACAGAACATTTCCAACATCATAGGATATCCCATGCTGCCCTTTTATAATCATACCCACCTTCCTCCTACCCCCTCACCCCACCTACTCTGTTACCCTGGTAGCCATATATGTTCTTTATTTCTATAATTTTGTCATCTGAAGAATGTTTCAAAAATGGAATCATACGATGTGTAAATTTTTGGCTTTTTTTCATTCAGCATAATTCTCTGGTGATTCATCCAGGTTTTGCATGTATTGATAATGTGTTCTTTTTTATTGTTGAGTAATATTCCACAATATAGATGTACTCAATTTTTAAACTATTCACTCATTGAAGTATATCTGGATTGCTTCCAGTTTTTGGTATTACAAATAAAGCCGCTATAAAGATTCATGTACAGATTTTTGTGTGAATATAAGTCTTCATTTGTCTGAGATAAATGCCCAGGGGTGCAATTGCTGGGTTGTATGGTAGTCATACGTTTAGTTTTTAAAGAAAGCACCAAACTGTCAGAGTGGCTGTCCATTTTACTTTCCACCAGCAATGTATGAGTGATCTGTTTTTCCTTCATCCTTAGCAGCATTTGGTGCTATTTTTTATTTCAGCCGTTCTTACAAGTAAGCGAATTTCTTTTAGTAGTTATAGTACTTTTCTTTTCTTATTTTTTTTGAGAAGGGTCCCACTCTGTTGTCCAGGCTGGAGTGTAGTAGTACAATCACAGCTCACTGCAGTTCAACCTCCTAGGCTCAGGCCATCCTCCCACCTCAGCCTACCAAGTAGCTGGGACTACAGGTACACATCACTATGCTTGGTTAATTAAATTTTTTTTTGTGTGTGGAGATGGGGTCTTCCTTTTTCTCCAGGCTGGCCCTGAACTCCTGGGCTCAAGTAATCCTCCTGCCTCAGCCTCCCAAAGTGCTGAGATTACAGGCATAAGCCACAGCGCCCAGCCTATAGAGCTCTTCAAATAATCTATTTCATATTGGGTGACTTGTGGTTGCATTTTTCAAGGAATTGGTCTATTTAAACTAAGTTGTCAAATTCATGTGTATAGAGTTGTTTTTAGTATGCCTTTATTATCCTGTAGATGTCTGCAGGGTCCGTAGTGGTATCTCCTATTTCATTCCTGATATTAGAAAGTTGTGTCTTTTATCTTTTTTCTTTCTCAGTCTTGCTAGAGGTTTATCAGTTTTACTGATCTTTCAAAGAACTAGCTCTTAGTTTTGTTAATTTTCTCTATTCTTTGTTTTTCACTTTCATTGATTTCTGCCCTTTGTTATATTTCCTTCCTTTGCTTTGTGTTTATTTTGTTCCCTTTTTCTAGGTTCTTGAATGTGAGCTTAGACTATTGATCCGATAATTTTCTTCTTTTCTTATATGTGCTTTTAGTGCCACGAATTTCCCTGAGAGACATTTTATATTGCATAGAGAAAGCCTTAGTGTATCTGCTATGTTTATAGCTACCTACCAAGGAATTCAATTCAACAAATATTTATGGAGGGCTTGGGCCAGGCACTGTTCTAAATCCTTGGTGTATCATGGAACAAAGCAGACAAAGATCTCTATCTTTGTGGAGCTTATATTCTAGCAGGGAGAGATAAGCAATAACTGGTAAGCAAAATATATATAATATGTTAGAAAATGATAAGTGCAAGAACAAAAGGTAAAGCAGGGGCAAGAAGGAATAGATCTGTGGGGAATTATAGTATTTATTTCCACAGTGTTTACTGTATGGCATTTATCCACCATAGTTATAGAATAACATAAATTAGTCAGGCAAGCCTTCTGGAGAAGATGAAATTTGAATAAGGATCTAAAGGAATTAGGGGAGTTACTCAAGTCATTATCTGTAAGAAGATTTTTTTTTCAGACAGATAGGGCAGCTGGAGAAAAGGCTCCATGGTGGGAACATGCCTGGATATCTGAGAAAAAGCAAGGCCAGTGTGGCTGCAGTGAAATGAGCAAGGAAAAGTAGTAAAGATGGAGTTGGAGGTAATGGGACTAGGGCTTTGGCTTTTACCCTGAGTGAAATGGGGAGCCAGGAGTGTATGTGAAACAAAGGAACCACAAGATATGACTAAGGCTTTAAAATAATCACTCTAGCTGCTACATTGGGAATAGACTATGGGTAGAAGCAGGTGGCCTCTAAAGCTACTGGAGTAATGCAAATGAAAGGCAGTGTGGCTTGGAGCAGAGGGGTAGTAGTGGGAGCAATAGGAAGTGATTATATTCTAAATTTATTTTGAGAGTAGAGCTAATAGGATTTCTTCACAGTTGGACATGAGGTGTTAGAAAAAGAGAAGGGTCTGGATAACCAGCTTGATGTAAATCCTTCAACATAAGTGGCCACATGTGATAACGTATGCACACCTCCAACCCCTTCAACTCTGCTTACTGCTTGTTAGGCTATGATAGGCCCTTACCTAGGGGCAGCTGATCAATAGGCTGGACACTGGCCTGTAGGGTGTCCTGGCAGGAAAATTCTGCCCAAACACATGGCAATTAACTATGTCAATAAGATATTTTCTTTCAATAATCAGAACTGGAGAGACACAGGGAAAAATTCATCAGTGAATGAAAGCTGAAATGTGCAGACTGAAGCCAGTATTCAGACTTAATGAGTAAGCAGGAACCATGAATAAACGGGAGCTCTGAGCAAACAAAAGTCACAAGGCAGCGAAAAGACACAGAGAATAACAACAGAAATGATAGACGATAACCAAGACAGATCAAACCCTCAGGAGAGAGTCAATGGCTGGTCTCGCTCACAGGCCAATCCTAGAGCCAGTCAGTTCCTCTGTTACCAGAACGGGGAGGGAGAATGGTGCTAGACAGGCAAAAATGAAAGGTGTGCACCAGACATGTAGAGTCAGGCTGGAATCAGTGCCATGGAAGTCAGAACCACATGAGAGTCAAAATTATGAAGGTGCAAGAAAGCCAGAGAAAGCAGAGGAAACCAGTCTGCTGAGAGAAGCATCTCCAGCAGATGCTCAGAGAGGCACAGAAGGCAGAGGATGCAGCCACCTGAGAGTTGGGACTTCTGATCTTCCTGTTTCAGTCCCATCACAGGGTGGCCTAGCTATGCTGAACCCTGCACTTCAGTGCCTCAAGAGATTGCCTCTTGTATCTGTTCAAAACACCTTCTTTTCTATTTGAGCTGGTGTGAGTAGTTTTTGGTCTATACTCCCAGGATAAAGATGAAACACTTGGCTGGAAGTTACTCAATATATACTTATCTCTCAGATTGAGCATGGCAGATAAGGTACAGGAAGTGAAAATATAAATATCTAGTATAAAGAAGAACTGTAACCATGCAAGGCATTTTACATACCTGCTTTCATTTAATCTGTAGTGTGAGGGAGGTATCGTTACTAAGGCTCACAGAAACCTAGTGCAGTTCATCCTTATTATTCATGAATGGATTTGCCTACTTGCTAAAATTTATTTGTAAGCCCAAATCAGTGCTCATGGAACTTTTGTGGTCATTTATGGATATGAGCAAATCTGTGACAAATTTGAGTTGTCTTAACATGAATATTCCCCGCTGAGGTTGAACAAAGCAATGCCTTGCCTTCTTGTTTCATCTCTTATACTGTGAACAACAACCTTTTTGCAGTCTATTTAGTGCCATGTGTTTCTCATTTTTGTGTTTTTTGGTGATTTTGCTGTTTACAATGATTCCAAATAATGATGTTGCAGTGTTGTCTGGTGTTCCTGAGAGAAAGAAGGCTGCGATGTGCCTTATAGAGAAAAAGTGTGTTAGATAAGCTTCATTCACGTAGGAATTATAGCCCTGTAGGCTCTGAGTTCAGTGTTAATAAATCAACAATATATATTAAATAAGGTGTCTTTAAACAGAAACACACATAAAACTAGGTTACGTATTGATTGGTTGATGAAAATGAGACCAGAGGCTTGCAGGAACCTAACTTTGTATTTCCCCTGCAACAGCTCATAGCAAATGCTAAGTCAATGCTTGAGATCTTACAGAATATTAACTATCGTAAAAGAGCATGAGAATTGACTGTAACATGTTTAGGATCAGGCAATCTGTGGAAGAGTGGAGTGCCCAACTCCAAAGCCATGCCTTTCTAATTCTGGGCACCTTGTGCTCATTCCATCCCACCATGCTACCTTTCAGAAGAGAAAGAAAAGCTGCTTTGCTCAGCTTCCACTGCTCCTTCCACTGCATAATGCTGCCTTCCCTGGAGCTTGTTGCCCAGTTGGAAAATCAACAGGTATGTGAAACAATTGTGAAAAATGTCAGATAGTCTACATTAGGGCTGGGATAGTGATGTGTGCCACATTTGCCCTCATTCATCCCTTAAATACATGTGGCTGACATTGCTAATCTATCATAGCTTCTTTTCCTGCTGAACTCAGATGGAACTTTCCAGTCCTTAACTCAGGACTCTAAACCACAACTACCAGTTACTCGGAGTTGGCATCTAAGACGGAATCTTTATCTTCCTTGCATAAGTGTTCTTACAAAATCAAGCATACTCCTGGAGGATCTGAGTTGCCGGGCTTAAGGAAATTTATTTGTCTGTTTCAAAGCCTATATCCTCTTAGGGAGCGCTTAGTGTCTTGGCTTGTGGTAGCTCTTAGTGTCTTGGCTGACTCTGCTTTGGAAAGGCTTTATGGAGTCCTTTGTGTAAGACTTTGCTTCTGCAAGATTCACTGTAGTGGGGACCTCTTTCTTTTTCATCTCTGGATCTCACCTGTGCCTAGAACACCGACTGGTATAGAATTGGTGCTCAATGATGTCTGCTGAATAAATGCTTAGGCACCTAGATCAACACCTGTCTTCTCCAGGGAGAAAGAGCTCTCATGTAGGCCAATCACAAAAAGGAATTCTTATGGGTATACAGTGGGGCCAGCACAGCTAGGGGTAAGAGCTCTTTAGAGGAGGCAGTCAAAGGATTCTAAATGAAACTGAACCAGACAAGCATTCTATTGACTCTCTCTGCTCCTTTCATCTTCTCCTATGACTTACCTCTATACCTCTGGTAAAATGGACCTGGGAATCCCAGACAAGAATGGGGTGGAGGCACACAGGGAAGAGGAGGCATGAGGTACACTGCTTAGGCTGGGATCTAGTCTTGGCTCTGAACTAAAGGTCCCTGGGCTTCAGTTTCTAGGCCTGCTTAGCATCAGTGCTGCCCAGTCTCATGTAGCTCTGGACTCTTACTCTTCTATCTGCCCAGTCCAGTTCCTCTTACTTCACCCTATATCCTTTTCCCTTCTCTTCTTCATCAGTCATAGCAATAGAGGTTTGAGAGGACATAAGGAAGAGGAGATGGGAAGCTAGACCAGGAACCATGTTTGTTATTTTATTATTGGAGGTGATTTTTCAGTTCAAATCTCTGCTCTTGTGTTAGGAGAACTACAGGAAGCTGGAGACTCCCAGTCTGCAGCTGGTTCTGAAGTAGTATAGTACTTAAGGCAGTGGAAGATAATGGTGAAAGTACATAAGAGTATGGACTCTGCAGTAAGATTGGGCTGGGTTATCACTTGCCAGCTCTATGATTTGGGGCAGGCTCCTTAATCACTGTGTATTTTAGTTCTTTTATTTGTAGCATGTTCTTTATGCAATCATGACGGTTAAAAGAAATGAAGTTTATAAAGATTTTTGTGAAGTGTGTTTACAAAACTCAAATGGTATCCATTATCATTGGTAATACTAACATGTTATTTACTTGCAAGTGGTGAGGGCTTTCCTTTTCTTCTTAGCTCTGAGGAAGAAAGCAAAATAGACTGAGTTTCCAACAACGTATAAGAGGAAGACAGGCACTCATAGGAATCTGTGACTGTATGTCCAAGAAGCAATCCTGGTAATGTTAGGAAGCCTGTAGTCTTCCCCATCAGGGACTACAGTGGAGGCTTCGGAGACCATTAATTTCTAAAAACATATGGTGACCGACTAGGAAAAAACTTTACTTTGGGAAAGGTTGCTCTCATTGCCTGCTGCCCACCTCTGCAGTCTTGGAGGGTAAAGAGTGGCTATTTCCACCTTAACCAAGAAACAAACCAATAAGTCAGAGAGAGGCTATTATGGTATTTTAAGCCTTGAAATACTTAGCTCTGTGTTCCCAGCTTCTTGGATAGTTTCTCATAGCTGGACACATTGATACACAGCTCTCCACCCACACCCACACTGTCCTGGTGTGGACAAAAACAATGGGTATTTTTCCATTGCCCATTGTATTTGTTTTTTATTGCTGCTGTAACAAATTATAACAAAGTTGGTGGCTTAAACAACACAAGTTTATTATCTTGCAGTTTTGGAAGTCTGAAGACCAACTGAGTTGTCTTCAACTAAAAATCAAGGTGTTGGATGCCAGGCGCAGTAGCTCACGCCTGTAATCCCAGCACGTTGGGAGAATGAGGCAGGTGGATTGCTTGAGGCTAGGAGTTTGAAACCAGTCTGGCCAACATGGCGAAACCACATCTCTACTAAAATATATACAAAAATTAGCCGGGC
The DNA here is from genome assembly GCF_001698545.2 of Rhinopithecus bieti. Classification (NCBI taxonomy): domain Eukaryota; kingdom Metazoa; phylum Chordata; class Mammalia; order Primates; family Cercopithecidae; genus Rhinopithecus; species Rhinopithecus bieti. The sequence goes on along the minus strand of NW_016807378.1, from coordinate 1,528,907 downwards.
AAGGTGGCTCACACCGGTAGTCCCAGCTACTCGGGAGGCTGAGGCATAAGAATTGTTTCAACCCAGGAGGTGGAGGGTGCGGTGAGCTGAGATCATGCCATTGCACTCCAGCCTGGGCAACAGAGTGAGACTCTGTCTCTAAATAAATAAATAAATAAATAAATAAATAAAAATAAAATCAAGGCATTGGTCAGGCTGTAATTCTAAGAGCCTCTGGAGGGGACAATCTATTTCTTTGCTTTCTCCAACTTCTAAGGGCCACCCTGGGTCATGGCCCCCTTCCATCTTCAAAGCCAGTAATGGAGAGTTGAGACCTTACAATGAATCACTTCAACCTCCGCTTCCAATATTACATTTCCTTCTGTGATGGTTTGAATGTGTCCCCTCAAAATTCATGTTGAAACTTAATCCCCATTGTGGCAGTGTTAAGAGGTGAAGCCCTTTGGGAAGTGATTATGTCATGAGGGATCTGTACCTTATAAAAGAGATGGAGGGAACTAGCCTAGGCATTTTTTTTTCTTTCCTTTTTTTTTTTTTTTTTTTTTTAAGACAGGGCCTCACTCTGTTGCCCAGGGTAGATTAGAATTGCAGTGGTATGGTCACAGTTCACTGCAACTTGAACTCCCAGACTCAAGCCATCCTTCCACTTCAGCCTCTTGAGTAGCTGGGACTAGAGGTGCATGTCACCATGTCTGCCTATGTTTTTATTTTTTCAGTAGGAATGGGTTCTCACTATGTTGCCCAGGCTGTCTCAAACTCTTGGGCTCAAGTGATCTTCCTGTCTCAGCCTCTCAAAGTGCTGGGATTATAGGCATGAGCCACTAGGTCTGGCTGCTTAGGCCCTTTTTGCCCTTCTGCTTTCTGTCATGTGAGGACACAGTGTTTGGTTCCTCCAAGATGCATTTCATTAAAAAATGGCAGCAACAGGGTGCCATCTTAAAAGCAGGAAATGGAGCCCTCCCCAGACACCAAACCTGCTGACACCTTGATCTTACACTTCCCAGCCTCCAGAACTATAAGAAATAAATTTCTGTTCTTTATAAATTACCCAGTCTCAGGTATTTTGTTATAACAGCACTAACAGATTAAGATACCTCTGACTCGTCTGCTTGCCTCTTCTGCAATTAAGAACCCTTGTGATTACATTGGGTCTGCCCAAATAATCCACAGTAATCTTATTTTAAGGTCCCCAGATTAGTAAACTTAATTCCATTTGCAACCCTTGCCAAAATTCCTCCTTGCCATGTAACATAACATACTCATAAGTTCTAGAGATCAGTACATAGATGTCTTGGGGTGTCATTATTCTGCTTTCCACAACCATTAGCCACTATGTCCTGCTCTCTAATTCTAGAATTAGGACTGAAACTAGTAAATTGCTTTAGATAGTGGGCCTGACCCATCATCTCTTTGATGGTGTCCATGAATCCTATGCCTGAAAAAACTGGTCTCTGTTTGGCCTGATGTTCTCTCTCCTTCACTTGACCTTTATATAAAGTGGTTCACAGTGCATTACACTGAGTATGAGAGTATTTTAATTGATCTTCCCAAACAGGTGAGTAGAATAAACTATTATTTCCTCAACAATATTTAGATTATTTTTTGTGACAGCTAGGTTAATAGATCCAATTTTTCTTTAATGCAGTTTTCAAATATAAAAAGCCTGTCTGTTCATAGTATATCACAGTCTTATCTGATAGTACTTTCGTTAACTCAATTAATGCCTGGGGACAGTTTATACAAACTACAATTATCATTAGCTACCAGTTTCTGAAACTACTCAGAAGTGACCTGTACATTTTTTTAGATGAATGTATAAAGGCACACTCATTGATATAGTTTGGGTCTGTGTCCCACCGAAATCTCATGTCAAATTTTAATACCCAGTGTGGAGATGGGGCCTGGTGGGAGGTGACTGGATCATGAGGGCAGATTTCCCCTTTGGTGCTGTTCTTGTGATAGTGAGTGAGTTATCATGAAATCTGATTGTTTAAAAGTATGTAGCACCTCTCCACTCCCTCTTTCCTCCTGCTCCAGCCATGTAAGATGTGCCTGTTTCCTCTTTGCCTTCCACTATGATTGTAAGTTTCTTGAGGTCTCCCCAGCCATGCTTCCTGTATAGCCCGTGAAACCTCTTTTCTTTATAAGTTAAACCTCTTTTCTTTATATGTTATCCAGTCTCAGGTATTTTTTAAGTAGTAGTGTGAGAAATGACTAATACAAAAAACTGGTACCTAGGAGTAGGGCATTGCTATAAAGGTAGCTGAAGATGTGGAAGCAGCTTTGGAACTGGGTAACAGGCAGATGTTGGAACAGTTTGGAGGGCTCAGAAGAAGACAGGAAGATGAGGGAAAGTATGGAACTTCCTAGACCTGATGAACAGTTTTGACTAAAATGCTGATAATGCTGATAGTAATATGGACAGAGATGGTCTGGGTGATGAGGTCTCAGATGGAGATGAAGAACTTATTGGGAACTGGAGCAAAGATCACTTTTGTTATGCATTAGCAAAGAGTCTGGCGGTAGTGTGTCCCTGCTCTAGACATCTGCAGAACTTTGAATTTGAGAGACATGATTTAGAGTATCTGGCAGAAGAAATTTCTAAGCAGCAAAACATTCAAGAATTGCCCTGGCTGCCTCTAAAAGCCTATGTTCATATGCATGAACAAAGAAATAACCTGAAACTGGAACTTATATTTAAAAGAGAAGCAGAGTGTAAAAGTTTGGAAAATTCACAGCCTGGCCATGTGGTATAAAAGAAACACCCATTTTCAGGGAAGGAATTAAAGGAGGCTGCAGAAATTTGCATATCTCAAAGAGAGGGAAGTATTAATAGCCAAGACAATGGGAAAAAAACCCTGAAGATATTTTAGAGACCTTTACAACAGCCTCTCTTATCAGAGGTCCAGAGGCCTAGGAGGGAAAAATGATTTTGTGGGTCAGGCCCAGGGCACACTGCTCCCTACATTCCAGCCACTCCAGCTCCAGATGTGGCTCAGAGTAACCCAGGTACTTGGGCTGCTGCTTCAGAAGGTGCAAGCCATAAGCCTTGGTAGCTTTCACCCAGTGTTAAGCCTGCAGGTGCACAGAGTGCAAGAGTTGAGGCTTGGATGCCCCTGCCTAGATTTCAGAAGACATATGGTGATATGGCTTGGTTGTGTTCTCATCCAAATCTCATCTTGAATTGTAGTTCCCATAATCCCCATGTGTTGTGGGAGAGACCCAGTGGGAGGTAATTGAATGATGGGGGTAGTCACCCCCATGCTGTTCTCGTGATTGTGAGTTTTCATGAGATCTGATGGTTTTATAAGGGGCTTTTCCTGCTTTGGTCAGCACTTCTTTCTCCTGCCACCATGTGAAGAAAGACATGTTTGCTTCCCCTTCTACCTTAATTGTAAGTTTCCTGAGGCCTCCCTAGCCATGCAGAACTGTGAGTCAATTAAACCTCTTTCCGTTATAAATTACTCAGTCTTGGGTATTATCTTTGCAGCAATGTGAGAATGGACTAATACAGTAAATCAGTACCAGTAGAGTGGGGTGCTGCTATAAGGATACTCAAAAATGCAGAAGTGACTTTGGAACTGGGTAACAAGCAGAGGTTGGAACAGTTCGGAGGACTCAGAAGAAGACAGGAAAATGTGGGAAAGTTTAGAACTTCCTAGAGACTTGTTGAATGACTTTGACCAAAATTCTGATGAGCATTTTTTCATGTGTCTGTTGGCTGCATAAATGTCTTCTTTTGAGAAGCGTCTGTTCATATCCTTCACCCACTTTTTGATGGGGTTGTTTGATTTTTTCTTGTATATTTGTTTTTTTCGTGTACATTGGTTTAAGTTCTTTGTAGAGTCTGGATATTAGCCCTTTGTCAGATGGGTAGATTGTAAAAATTTTCTCTGATTCTGTAGGTTGCCTGTTCACTCTCAGGGTAGTTTCTTTTGCTGTGCAGAAGCTCTTTAGTTTAATTAGATCCCATTTGTCAATTTTGGTTTTTATTGCCATTGCTTTGGTGTTTTAGTCATGAAGTCCTTGCCCATGCCTATGTCCTGAATGGTATTGCCTAGGTTTTCTTCTAGGGTTTTTTATGGTTTTAGGTCTAACATTTAAGTCTTTAATCTATCTTGAATTAATTTTTGTATAAGGTGTAAGGAAGGGATTCAGTTTAATCTTTCTATAAAAGGCTAGCCAGTTTCCCCAGCACCATTTATTAAATAGGGAATCCTTTCCCCATTGCTTATTTTTGTCAGGTTTGTCAAA
>NW_016807378.1:1514871-1524441 GCF_001698545.2 Rhinopithecus bieti | reverse complement strand
GTGAATGGGAGTTCATTCATGATTTGGCTCTCTGTTTGTCTGTTATTGGTGTATAGGAATGCTTGTGATTTTTGCACATTGATTTTGTATCCTGAGACTTTGCTGAAGTTGCTTATCAGCTTAAGGAGATTTTGGGCTGAGACAATGGGGTTTTCTAAATATACAATCATGTCATCTACAAAACAGGGACAATTTAACTTCCTCTTTTCCCAACTGAATACCCTTTATTTCTTTCTCCTGCCTGACTGCCCTGGCCAGAACTTCCAATACTACGTCGAATAGGAGTGGTGAGAGAGGGCGTCCTTGTCTTGTGCCAGTTTCAAAGGGGATGCTTCCAGTTTTTGCGCATTCAGTATGATATTGGCTGTGGGTTTGTCATAAATAGCTCTTATTATTTTGAGATATGTCCCACTAATACCTAGTTGAGAGTTTTTATCATGAAGGGCTGTTGAATTTTGTCGAAGGACTTTTCTGCATCTATTGAGATAATAATGTGGTTTTGTCTTTGGTTCTGTTTATATGATGGATTACGTTTATTGATTTGCATATGTTGAACCAGCCTTGCATCCCAGGGATGAGGCCAACTTGATCATGGTGGATAAACTTTTTGATATGCTGCTGGATTCGGTTTGCCAGTATTTTATTGAGGATTTCTGCATTGATGTTCATCAGGGATATTGGTTTAAAATTCTCTTTTTTTATTGTGTCTCTGCCAGGCTTTGGTATCAGGATGATGCTGGCCTCATAAAATGAGTTAGGGAGGATTTCTGTTTTTTCTATTGATTCTATCTGAAGTTAGTCAGAGGGTGAGATGCCTGAATTAGTGATTTGAAGATGAGGCAGGTTGACGTGATGTGAGGGTTTATGGTATGACAGTGGAAGTGGATAGCAGAGGTGGAATGGAGGGAAGATCATCATTGGAAGGAGAAAATTTGTAGTAGTATTAAAGTATGTTCTTTATGAGACTGGAGTACCTGAGTTTAGATCCTGCCTTCACTACTTAATGGCAGTGCAACCACGAGCAGATTTAATCCAATAGCTAGGAAGAATACTAACTGATTAGCTGGGGATAGCTCAGGGCAGCAGTTTGCAACTCATTAATGTGATGGGTTCTACCATAAGAAGAAAGCAGAACGAGAAACGTAAAAAGGCATTTTTGGCATGGGCCCAGGGGAAAAGCAGTCTGGCTGAAACCATTCGGTTTTGTCAGTCAGGAAGCAACTATCTACGTAAACAGGAAGTAGAGAAGGTTGCAGGAGAGGGCAGTGGTTAGTTGGTGACAAACAAGAGCTGATACCAGATGGGTGTAAGTGGTTACATGTAAAAGACATTCTGATAGAGGTCCAGGCATTTCATGTTAATTATCCCAGTCTTCTCCTGGGAGATCTTGTTTCAACAGAGTGTCTATGCAACATGTGTTGAGTCCTATTCTCAAATAGACAAGTCCTTGAGAGCCTGGTTCTTGCCAGTTGTCTGCTGGGTAGTTTTATTTCATCTCATTGAATCATCTCAACATTCTGTGAGGATGGGATTAGGTGAAGAAACCAGCTCAAAGGGATTAAGTTACCTGGCCTAAATTCATTTACATCATACTATCATACAACACTTTGGAAATTATCTCCTCTCTGAAAAGTAACTGTTAGGCATAACCCATTAGAAAGAAGGTGTATTGGCTTTCTAGAGATGCCATAACAAATTACCACAAACCTCGTAACTTAAAACAACATAAATCTATCCTTTTACTATTCTAGAGGCCAGAAGTCTGAAATCAAGGTATTGGCAGGGCCATGATCCTTCTGAAGGTTCTAGAAGAGAATGCTTCCTTGCCTTGTCCAGCTTCTGATGTCTCCAGCACTCTTTGGCTTCTAGCTACATAACTCTGATCTCTGCCTCCATCTTCATCTGGCCTTTCCTCTTTGTCCTTGTCTTTTACTCTTCTATTATAAGGAAACTTGTAATTGGATTTAAAATCCATCTGGATGATCTCATTTCAAGATCCTTAACTTAATTACAGCTGCAAAGACCTTTTTTTTTTTTTTCCAAATAAGGCAACATTAACAGGGGCCAAGTATTGGGACATGGACGTATCCTTTTTGGGGCCAACTTTTGACCAACTATAAGAGGTATCACTATTATAATATAAATGCAGATTTTGTAGTATTTTAATAACAACTAAGGGATTGAGAGGAATATGTCTTGATTAGAGTTTCCATGTCTAGATTTCTATTCTTTAAAATAATAAACTTTTACAAAATGCTAGTTCCCCTAGAAACCCCCCTCAAACCTTTGGCCTATTAGAATTTCAGAGCAAGAGAGGAGTGTGATGCAAAGGCACATGTACTTTGAAAATGCCCTCCAAGTGAACATGATATATCCTTCCTACAAGGTACACACCCACATGTGTTTGAGAATTGCTCCTCTGAAGAAATACCATTCTCAGGCTGATGGATGGGTAAGAGGGAGCTTCAAGGTATATTGATTCTGTGTTGAGGGAAGAGACAGAAAAATCTATCTGTAGTGATAATGGAGGCCACACATTGGGTTGATCTGAAGAACCTCAAATCCAAAGAGCAGGGCTGGAAAGAAAGATCTGATTACTATAAGAGAGTGACACTGTTGTTCATGTGATCTGTCTGCAATACAAATCTAATCATGTCACTCTAGCTTGAGATCTCACTGGCTCTCTATGAATAATGGATGAATTTCAGATTCCAGAACACAACACACAAGAATTTCACAAGCTGGCCTCTACCTACTCTTTAGACTCATCTCTCACCACTCTCCCTCAAAGACTGTCTGCTCCTGCCATACTAAAATTCTTGCTATTTCTCAAACATGTCTTATCCTTTATTGCTTTCCTAGCCTTGAACATGCTGTTCCATCTGCTTAGAATGCTCTCTTCTCTGCTGGATAAGTCCTACTACACCTCCAGACCACTTTTCCTGCCACTCTATTTTCTGTCCTGCATTAAAAAGCCTCCTCATTCTCTTCAATGAGTTTGCATCTGCCTTTGCTGTGATTCTAAGTCACTCCATTCATGGGAACTGTTGGCCTTGTGTCCCATCTTAACTTCCCCTGAGTCCAATACTTTGAGAGCTTTTAGAAAGATAAAACTGTGTCATACTCATCCCTAAATCCCCAGTGACTAGTAAGTCCTTAATAAACATTTTCTGAAAAATGAAAGGATCAGATCATTATGGCTTCAAGTCTGAAATACATACTTGGTTTGGTGATAGTGGGATCCAGGCTTTAGACCTTAAGCCTGTCAGACTGGAGCCATAGGCAGAAAAGAACACAAGGGAGTAAGACTGGAAGGGGCACAAGAAGAGGGAATTGTAGGAAACTGAGAGGTTAATCCAGTTTGGAGGCATAACGGGGGTTGTTTAAGAAGATTAGGAGCCCTCAGTTCATTCTCCCATCTTCAGCATGAAAACTACTGAAGTGGAATCATGTTGGAATTCCCCTTAATACCAGTGACAATACATCAGGAGTGATGGGAATGACAGATGAGCTACAGATAGAAAGTGTCATACTGACACCAGGGAGCTATGTAGTTATGGGATGAATTGAGGGAAAGAGGACAAAGGGAAACACATACGAGAGAACCTTTAAAAAGTTCCTGAATAAGAAAAGAGGGATTTGATGTTGGGTCCCATTGGCTGGTGTACATATATTGGGTGGTGAATAGTCTATTATATTTTTGGTAGCTGTCATTCTCAGCCAATTCTGACAAAAGTGAACTATATTGCCCACACTTGCATTTGTTCTAAGGGCATATAATTCATAGGCTTGCAACCTCTAATGAAATCTTGGTATAAGAGCTTTTCTTAAAAGGATGTTAGTAACATCTGAATCAGTTGGCTCAAGTAGCACAGTCTAACAGTCAGGAATCCAAGGTCTAAAACCAGAGTGTACACCAATTGGACAAATTAATTAACTTCTATGTGCCTTTGATTTCCTCTTTAGTAAAACGGGTATGATAATACCAGTACATACTTTGTGAGGTTGCTTTTGAGATTCAAATGGGTTAATATGAGTAAAACCCTTAATAAGAGTGATCAATAAGTGTTATCTATGTTGTAACTATTCAGAGGCAAATACACTAAAAAATCACCTTCTGAGTTGAAATAATAATAATTATTTTTCTAGCATATAAGGACCTGTAATAGTCAAGACTCAGCTGCAAGTGACAGAAACCCAACTCAAAATAGCTTAAGAAAAAAAAAAAGTTTTTATTGATTTGTCTATCTGAAAAGTCCAGGATTATCTGCAGTAACTTCATTATGGTTTCAGGGTTGCAAAGTCACATTATTAAGACTTGGCTTCTTTATATCTCTTAGCTCTGCTTTCTTCTATACTAATTTTATACTCAGGCAGTTTCCTCTTGTAAAAGCAAGAGAGCTGTTGGCAATGCCACACTTGCGTTTCCACACAACTTAGTAACTTTCAACTTAATAACCCTGGTAGAAGGTCCAGCAAAAACTTCACCCCTGATTCTTGTTAGCCCAAATTGGATCACATACTTATTCCTGAACCCGGATCATGTGTCTACTGCTGAGTGAGCAGAAAACCTTTCCACAAAGGCAAATCAAGGTTTGGTTACCTTGATTTGCAGAAGAAAGGCAATTGAGACAGATAGGGATAGATTCAGATTTTGTGGAACTTAAAGCTTTATAATTTTGGGGTCTTCTTTAATTAAAAAAATTTACACATTTAAAAACAGCCATAAAAGTTAGTTTTATTTAGAAAGAGAAAATAAATCCCAACAAATTATTGAACGCTTGGAGATTTAGGTTCCTTACTTCTTAGATCGATTTAGACAATTTATCAGAAATGCTAAATAAATGCTTGTTGATTGTAACTTAGCCTTCTCTCCCCACCTAGAATACTCCATTACTCCCAGCACCTCGCATGCAACTGAAGGCTTCTGAAGCTTAAGCTTTCTTAGTTTCACAATAAATCCCACTCTGGACACAGGGCAAGCAAAAGCAAACACAAAACAACCACCACCAAAAAAACCCTAGCAAATATCCACTTCATACATTTCTTTCTTTTTTTTTTTTTTTTTATTTGAGATGGAGTCTCACTCTGTCGCCATGCTGGAATGCAGTAGTGCGATCTTGGCTCACTGCAACCTCTGCCTCCCAGGTTCAAGCAATTCTCCTGCCTCAGCCTCCCAAGTAGCTGGGATTACAGGCACAGGCCAACAGGCCCAGTATTTTTTTTTTTTTGTATTTTTTGAATTTTTTGTATTTTTTAGTAGAGATGGGGTTTCAACATGTTGGTCAGGCTGGTTTCAAACTCCGACCTCAAGTGATCTGCCCATCTCGGCCTCCCAAAGTGTTAGGATTATAGGCGTGAGCCACCGCTCCCAGCCTCATACACTTCTTAATAGCAGATTCCTTATTTTAAAGAATGGGCAACTGAATGTATATCCAAGTAACTCGGCTCAGGCCACCACGTCTGGAGAACCCTGGGTCTTGGCAGTACAAATGATCATCATTTTGTACTTTGTGGCAACGGCCAAACCCAGCTGGATTTTTGCTACACTGATTTTAACAGCTCTGCACTCACGTAATTCGGTGCTTTAAAAGGCCATGTTTTATTTGGCACTGATGCTTTCAACAAACTTACAAGGATCATTGGCCCCAGGAGCCAAAAGCTGAACCTGTGCTGCTACAGCTCCTGGCCCTGTCCTAATTTCCTCCTCTTCTTCTCTGCTGTTTCTTCTACCTTTCACTTCTCTTCTTCCTCTTTGTTTTCCTCCACCTTTTCTTATTCCTTCTCCTCTTCTTCCCTGATTGTTTTGACAGATCATTGAGTTCAGACAGTACATCACACATGAGGCCTAAATTATGAATAAATTCCATTGACGTCAGGCCATTTGTACATCCAGTGAACTTGGCTCAATTTTTGGCATCTCTAAGCCGTGTCCACTGGAGATGCAGACGAGTGCCTTCAGGGCAACAGAGGCATTCCAGATGGTGGTGTTCAGATAGACTCCCCAACACACTGCCTCCCATCCGAGCCAGCGCTCAGAATGCCATAGGCCACTCTCAGCACATCCCCTCAGCTGCTGTTGACTCTTGGAAGGAGCGCAGCAAACATACTGTGACTTATCAGGGCAAACCTGCAGATGATTAACTTTGGGCTCATTATATGCTGCATTTCCACCCAAGTGGACTCCAGGCTGGGGGTAAAAGCAGTGTAGGAGAGAGGGCAGACAGAGTGAAACAACAGGAGTTTGGCAGCAATTATAAAAGTTTTCCCCAGCAAAGGAGACACAACAGTAGGAGAAAAATAGATGTTTAAAAATAGACAAGCATAAGTTAAAGTCCCTGCTATTTCACTCATTACTTGTGTGCACTTGTTAGGTTGTGGTAGATATTTGCCCAGTATTTTTCCCACACCCCTGCTTCTGAAAATGCAGCCTCTTTTCATTTGGGGGACTCCTTTACTACTCCACATGGCCTCAGGGCTCATACCCTCCTACCCTAACCCCATCTGTCTCTTAGGGAGTGATTATCCCCAGCAGAGTCAATTACAGTGTCACAGCCCTGTGGACACAGCAAATAAGCATGTGGCTAATGCCGGTCCATAAAGTCCTTCTTTGAAAGTTTTTTTAAAAAATTCTATATTGGATCAAAGCTATGTAAGAATGTTAATATACCTTACGTAAACTCCAAAATAAGGGAGAAAGGAAAATCGCTGTCATACCAGCTGGGAGAAATGGAGACATTCAAAGTCAAAAAGCGATGCCTTCACTTCTCTGAATCACTGCCATAGCTACCTAGATTTATGGAGGCAATGTGGGATTATACATATGTGAATTTTCCTGGCAGCTAAAAGTTATCCCTTCAGAGGTAAAAGGGCCTCTTTTTTTTTTTTTAAACCATGTTAATCGCAGGTTTTTCTAAAATATTTCACATATTTCCCTTACTTTTTAAGTGGAAGATACCACATTTAGCCTCTTCTGGATGGCTCAGAGGCATCAAAATAAGTGTCAATTAATAGGCTACGTGATAATATGGTTTGGAGTGTTTTTTTTTTTCTTTTTTTCTTTTTTTTTTAAAAGACTGTCCCAACCTGCACTGCCTCTTTCCTGCTTACCCAAGCACCACAGGGCAAGTTCTCAATAAGAATGAGCTTGAGGTATCCTGGCCTCATTCATGGCCAAAGCCCTGACTCTATTCGTGTCTCATATCCCCCTTCCTGATGTGTTCTTGCATTCCTCTGGCTCCTGAACTTCTGTTTGCTTCCTGCTTTTAGCCCAGCAGTTTTCCTTTAGATCTCACCTGTGACACAGCTGCTCTGTGACTGACCTTTGGTTCTCTTCCTCAGATGCCGGTCTGCCTTTGCCCTTAGGCCCTGTTCTGTCTCCAGCTGGCAATTGTAGTGAGACAGGCTGGGGTCCCATGACGAGGATCAGATGCTAGTATACCTGTCTCCTTTCACGTGGTTAAATGGACTGGGATCATTTACTGTAGAGACAAACAACCTTAGATACTATAGTAACCCTCAGAGTAAGATTTTAAAATAGCTGGAGATAGAGGAAGGGTTACAGAAGATATTCATATTACTGTAGAGGGCATATTGTAATTAGGCATTATAGAAATCCGTTTTCTGGGAAGCATCAATTACTCTCTTTACTGATTAATTGGGTTATACATGCTTCTTTGGAATTGTCAAATTTCCAAGCCTGACACTAGGCTCGATTGCTGGTTCCTACACTATCCAGGCCTAGCTATCTCTTGTTCCTTTTCTGCTGACCCAACAGTCCAAGGCTGCCAAAGGTATAACATTTTCTTTCTGCTTCCCTTCTTTCTGAACAGGTCTCTTTCTTCATCTCCATAAAAATGACTTAAAAAAATAAAACATAGAAATGCATCTCTATATATATGTTGAAAGTGGATGTTATACTTCTCAAGGGTCAAAGGGAGATAACATGCTAAAAGTATTATTCTGAATGAATAGATGACCCGATTTAAAGCTATAGGAAACATTGCGAAGGATGAATCATCGCCAAATTAAAAGTTTACATTAAATATAAACTTTTGAGTCCCCTTTTAAGAACTTCAGAGAACCCTGGCTAAGCCTATGTTGTCAGTGGCCGCTGAATTGCTAAACCTCTCTTGCCTCTTTCACACGCAGTTCATCCGCCCATTCCAATGCAGAAAGCACATAAAATTCCAGCCTGGAGGCCTCACCTCTGATATGCAGACAGAAATTTGCCCCTCTTTTATTCACCCCTCCTACTTACCCACTTCTCTGTTCTGTTCACGCTGGCTCTGTGATTCCATGGCATACTGCAGTGCAGTAGCCCTCAAACCTGGCTGCAGAGTGCAATCTATCCAGAGAGCTCTTGAGTGGTTCTGGGGTGCTGAGCCCAATCTCTCCCCTCCACTGTAAGACTTCATTACAGTGGTCATAAAAAAAAAATCTGGTGTCCAGACCCAAATACAACCAATTAAATTAGAATCTTTTAGGCATGGAATTTCTCTTCTCAGTATTTTATTGAGAAAATTCTCAGACAAGAAAGTTGAAAAATTTACAATCTTGCCACCTGGATTTTACCATTAGCATTTTATTATTCATGCCTATCCATTTAGTAACATTTTATTACCACATATCTATCTATCTGTTAACAATCCTCTAACTACTAATCCACTTATTTTTTGACACATTTAAAAGTAAATTGGGGCCGGGCGCGGTGGCTCAAGCCTGTAATCCCAGCACTTTGGGAGGCCGAGACGGGCGGATCACGAGGTCAGGAGATCGAGACCATCCTGGCTAATATGGTGAAACCCTGTCTCTACTTAAAATACAAAAAAAAACTAGCCGGGCGACGAGGCGGGCGCCTGTAGTCCCAGCTACTCAGGAGGCTGAGGCAGGAGAATGGCATAAACCCGGGAGGCGGAGCTTGCAGTGAGCTGAGATCTGGCCACTGCACTCCAGCCTGGGTGGCAGAGCAAGACTCCGTCTCAAAAAAAAAAAAGTAAATTGGACCAGGTGTGGTGGCTCACACCAGTAATCCCAGCATTTTGGGAGGCTGAGGCTGGAGGATCACTTGAGACCAGGAGTTCAAGAGCAGCCTGGCCAACATGGTGAAACCCCATCTCTACTAAAAATACAAAAATTAGCTGGGCATGGTGGTGCATGTCTGTAATCCCAGCTACTTGGGAGGCTGAGGCAGGAGAATCACTTGAACCCGGGAGGCAGAGATTGTAGTGAGACGACATCGTTCCACTGTATTCCAGCCTGGGCGACCAAGTGAAACTCTGTCTCAAAAAAAAAGGAAATGCAGATAAATGATGTATTACTCCCTGAGCCTGGGTAGTATGCATGTGGGTATTTTTCATTATTCTTTATACTGTACACATATATTATAGGTATTATATTTTATCCCCCAAATAAAAAGACGTTTAAAAAGAATGAATAGTATTCTTTGCCCACGGGAAAATACTCAGGTAGTTTTTTTCTGTGTGGAATACCTACCTACCCTACTCTTTTCACCTATAGAAAGTCTACCTTTTTTAAGGAATTGGTGTAACTTTCCCCTACTGAAGAATC
>NW_016807378.1:1510030-1514465 GCF_001698545.2 Rhinopithecus bieti | reverse complement strand
CCCTCCCTCCCTCCCTCCCTCCTTCTCTCCTTCCCTCCTTCCCTCCTTCCTTCCTTCCAACTGAGTCTTGCTCTGTTGCCAGGCTGGAGTGCAGTGGCGCGATCTCGGCTCACTGAAACCTCTGCCTTCCAGGTTCAAGTCATTCTCCTGCCTCAACCTCCTTAGTAGCTGGGATTACAGGTCCGCCACCATGCCCACCTAGTTTTTTGTATTTTTAGTAGAGATGGGTTTCCACCATGTTGGCCAGGATGGTTAGATCTCCTGACCTCATGATCGCCTGCTTTGGCCTCTCAATCTCTTTCTTTCGAATTTACTTAATATCTTTGCCATTCATCCTAGCCCCATATTAAATGCTATTTAATTTATACTCTTTTCATTTCAGGTAAAAAAGGTAGCTTGCTGACACTAGTCTCAGATCCATTCCCACTGTTTCCCTGCTCTGCTCTGTTGCTGCCTTTTCACAGGCTGTCTCGTTCTTTGGTTCTTAATAGGTGAAATCAATGAGAAGCACCACAGGAGGACTGAAAACAGGAGAAGAGAGAAGCCAGGCCATTTCTCACTCTGTTACCTGCATCCTTCGGAATCTGGCAGTTTCCCTCTGGACAGCCCCTCCCTTCCTTCTCCTGATCTACTCGGGCAGTTCTCCTGGTAGTTTTGGCTCCTTCTACCTGACAGCCAAGGCTTCTGGGCTCTGGTGACAACTGCTTCTCTCAGTGTCACCCTTGCAACAAGGAGAATAACTTCCCAATTTCACTAATCTGTGAATTACTTCACCATTCCCTTTTCGACTTCTTCACTGCTCCATTCACCTACATAACTAATCCTCTCTTGAAACAATTTCCCTTCCTCTGAAAGACGCGTTTTTTTTTTTGTTTGTTTTGTTTTTTGTTTTTCCTGGCTAGATCCCAGGATCCCAGCTGACACCATGTATAGGGAAAAGAGCACAGGCTTGGAAACTAGAGGGACCTAAGTTTGAATCCTATTGTTTATTCTATGAACTTGTTTAAATTATTTAATCTCATTCTTAAACTAGGGGTTATAACACCTACTTCATTGGGTTGCTATGAGTGTTAAATGGCATACTATATGAACAGTGCCAGTACCATAGTTAGGACTCAATAAATGAAAGCTACCATTATTGGTTTATAAACTCCTTGACAGTACAGCCATTTTCTTCTTTTTGTGTCTCAGTGCTTTACCTAAAGGTGTTTATCACATTACTTCCTCTAAATTTAATTTAATCAGCAACTTATTGAGCATGTACTACGTACTGGCAATTGTGTTAGGTAGTACTTCTGGAAGATATGATGAAAATATAGCCCTTGCCTTTAATGTGCTTACAATCTAATGAAAGTGAGAGATGTGACAACAACTAAATCTGCAGAAATGCAATCTGACAAACACACCAAACTGAGGTACAAGTGACACCAACAGGTACATGGTTGAAGGAATGAATGAGTGACTCTGCCTAGGAATATCAGGAACAATTTTGGAGAGGAATAGGCGCTGTGCTGGCTTTGAATGAAAAGAAAACTTTCAACAGGCAAAGAATGAGGGAAAGGAGAATTTGGGCTGAGGAAGTGTGCATGAACTAAATGGTGAAGCTATAACCATGCATGTACATTTAGAGCAAAATTTCAGCATCTCTAACGGGAGTATGTGGAGGGAGATGTAGGGAGAGACCTTGAAATTCTTGATAGCTACTGGGCATGGACTTGATCCTACAAGTAAAAAAATCAATACAAATTTTTGAGAAGGGGAGTAATTCAATCCAATTGTAACTTAAGAAAGAAGAAACAGAGTATGGAGACCCATTATCAAGTTCTTACTATAGTCCTACTGTGACATAATCCACAACACATGGGGATAGATAGGAAGGATGGGCAAGAGTGTTCATTCAGATTGGCTTTGAAACAGCATTTCTCAATCTGTTTAGCATACGAGTGTCTCATGAATCACAACAATAGCAAATATAGTCAATTAATTTTTAATGTACTTAGAAAAAATATACATTCTTTATACTGGCCTATGATAAGGCTTTTTGTGATCTGACCCAGAAAGTTCTCAGACTTCATCTGTATGCTTCCCCTTGCTTAGTCTACTCCAGCTCTATAAGCCATTTTTCTGTTGCTTGAATAGGCCAACCAGGCCCTGGTTCTGACTCAAGGCCTTTGCAGCTGCTGTTCTATCTGCCTGGAGGAATTTTGCTCCAGAGCTTTGCTTATCCTTACATTTTCTGCCACTTCACTTCTTACTACCCTTCCTTTTACTTACTCTCCTTTAGGCATTCACCCTTCTTACTCTTTCTTGAATAAATCAAGCATGCTCTTGCCCCAGGGCCTTTGCACTTGCTGTTTCTGCCTAGAATTCTCTTCTCCTAGATTTCTGCATGGCTCATTTCCTCACGTCCTTCAGGTCTTTCTTTGCTTACATGTCAACTTTTCAGTGAGGAATCCCTGCATCCCTGTTTAAAAATGTGAAGTTAAATATTTTTTTCCCATAGCACTTAACCACTTGGGATATTATGTATTTTCCTTTTCTTTTGTTTTCCATAGTAGAATTTGAGGTGCATTAAGGCAGATATATATATATATATATATATAGATGGAGTCTCGCTCTGTCGCCCAGGCTGGAGTGCCAGTGGCGCAATCTCTGCTGACCGCAAGCTCTGCCTCCTGGGTTCACGCCATTCTCCTGCCTCAGCCTCCTGAGTAGCTGGGAGTATAGGCACCTGCCACCACGCTTGGCTAATTTTTTGTATTTTTAGTAGAGATGGGGTTTCACAGTGTTAGCCAGGATGGTCTCGACCTCCTGACCTCGTGATCCACCTGCCTCAGCCTCCCAAAGTGCTGGGATTACAGGTGTGAGTCGCTGCGCCTGGCCAGGGCAGACAGTCTTGTACAATTTTGTTTCTTGCTTTATCCCTGGTGCCTAAAACAATTTGTGGTATACACTAAGTATTCAATAAACATTTTTTGAATGAATGACTGAATAAATGGATAAATAATTCCAGTCTCCTCATATCTCAGGTCTCAGATAAAATGCCTTCCTCAAAAATGCCTTTCCTGATCCTCCCATCTAAAACAGCCCTTCTTATCCTAACTGTGCTTTATAATATCATTATGTTTTACTTTTCTCATAGTACTTGTCGTTATCTGAAATTATTCTATTTGTTTACTTGCTTATTGTCTTCCTCTTCCCTCCTCCATTAGAATGTAGGCTCCTTGAGACCTGGGCCCTTGACACAATAATTGTTAAATAAGTGAATGTACAAAGCACTGTGTTGAAAGCTTCACATGAATTATCTCACCCACTTCTCACAGCAACCCCAATTAAATAGTACCATAGACTTCCCTTATCTCAAATGAGAAAACAGAGGTTTAAAGAGCTTACATAGCTAGAAAGTGGTAGAGCCCAGATTTGAACACAGGCATTTTGATTCCAGGACTCATTCTGAGTTAGTTTATGTAACTGAAGACTTCTCAGAACCTTGTAAATCTACAATCTACAAGAGAAGGAAAGCATCTACAACACTGCCCAAATTTACTTGACCACAGAAGTCTCTTCTTTGTGGAAAGTTCCTAGAATTTATGGATATACTTTTGAAAATGCGTCCATAAGATTCTAGCCCTTTTGACTTGGAAGTTGTTAGAGCTTCCTTTACAGGTCTAACATAACTTCATTGTAATTCAAGGCATGTGACCCAACATGCCCAAGAGACATGGTGGGAAGAAGGAAAAGAGGTCTGCTCAATGGAAAAGCAAAGACATTCTGGGGTTACTGTCAAAGAAAGTAATAGAGGAAGAAAAATACCTAGGGGAGAGAGAGAGCGAGCCCTAAAATGTGGTCCTAATAAGAGAAAGGAACAAAGATCAGCTTTCTTTCAGCAAAATCTGTGACTATTCAGTATGTGGTCCTGGGTAAGGCAGCAGAAAGTTAATTCTGGCATGTAAATCCCCAGTGGGTGAGTAGACATTGGTGTTGTTTACTCAAAATTCATTCTCCTTCTTCCTCTTTTCTAAGAGAACACTGTATCTTCCCTTGTAATTCACCCTTATGCCCTTAGCCTGTGCTTCCCTAAGCCAATCACTCCCCTCACCAGTAAAGGCTGTAGGAATGAATAGGTTGCCTTATGCAGCTGTGGTAAGACATAAAGGCAAGTCTGCCTGGGGACTTACATCCCTTGTAGGTTGGATTCCTAGGTATATTTTATTCTCTTTGAAGCATTTGTGAATGGGAGTTCACTCATGAATGAGTGAGTTAACTCACTCATTCTGAGTTAACTCAGAATGAGTCCTGGAATCAAAATGCCTGTGTTCAAATCTGGGCTCTACCACTTTCTAGCTATGTAATGGGAGTTCACTCATGATTTGGCTCTCTGTTTGTGTTACTGGTGTATAGGAATGCTTGTGATTTTTGCACATTAATTTTGTAT
>NW_016807378.1:1465227-1507696 GCF_001698545.2 Rhinopithecus bieti | reverse complement strand
GGTTGTTCCTTTCCATGTTTAGTGCTTCCTTCAGGAGCTCTTGTAAGGCAGACCTGGTGTTGACAAAATCTCTCAGCATTTGCTTGTCTGTAAAGGATTTTATTTCTTCTTCACTTATGAAGCTCAGTTTGGCTGGATATGAAATTCTGGGTTGCAAATTCTTTTCTTTAAGAATGTTGAATATTGGCCCCCATTCTCTTCTGGCTTGTAGAGTTTCTGCCGAGAGATACGCTGTTAGTCTGATGGGCTTCCCTTTGTGGGTAACCCGACCTTTGTCTCTGGCTGCCCTAACATTTTTTCCTTCGTTTCAACTTTGGTGAATCTGACAATTATGTGTCTTGGGGTTGCTCTTCTCGAGGATTATGTTTGTGGCATTCTCTGTATTTCCTGAATTTGAATGTTGGCCTGCCTTGCTAGGTTGGAGAAGTTCTCCTGGATACTATCCTGCAGAGTGTTTTCCAACTTGTTTCCATTCTCCCCATCACTTTCAGGTACACCAATCAGACGTAGATTTTGTCTTTTCATATAGTCCCATATTTCTTGGAGGCTTTTTTCATTTCTTTTTACTCTTTTTTCTCTAACCTTGTTTTCTCACTTTATTTCATTAATTTGATCTTCAATAGCTGATACCCTTTCTTCCACTTGTTTGAATTGGCTATTGAAGCTTGTGCATGCGTCACGAAGTTCTCATACCATGGTTTTCAGCTCCATCAGGTCATTTAAGGTCTTCTCTACACTGTTTATTCTAGTTAGCCATTAGTCTAATTTTTTTTCAAGGTTTTTAGCTTCCTTGAGATGGGTTGGAACATCCTCCTTTAGCTCTGAGAAGTTTGTTATTACTGACTTTCTGAAGCCTGCTTCTGTCAACTCATCAAAGTCATTCTCCATCCAGCTTTGTTCCATTGCTGGTGAGGAGCTGCATTCCTTTGGAGGGGAAGAGGTGCTCTGATTTTTAGAATTTTCAGCTTTTCTGCTCTGGTTTCTCCCCATCTTTGTGGTTTTATCTACCTTTGGTCTTTGATGTTGGTGACCTACAGATGACCTTTTTGTTGATGTTATGCTATTCGTTTCTGTTTGTTAGTTTTCTTTCTAACCGTCAGGTCCCTCAGGGGCAGGTCTGTTGGAGTTTGCCGGAGTTCCACTCCAGACCCTATTTGCCTGGGTATCACCAGCAGAGGCTGTAGAACAGCAAATATTGCTGCCTGATCCTTCCTCTGGAAGCTTCGTCCCAGGGGGCAGCTGCCTATATGAGGTGTCTGTTGGCCCCTACTGGGAGGTGTCTCCCAGTTAGGTTATAGAGGGGTCAGGGACCCACTTGAGGATGCAGTCTGTCCGTTCTCAGAGTTCAAACGCCATGCTGGGAGAACCATTGCTCTCTGCAGAGCTATCAGACAGGGACGTTTAAGTCTGCAGAAGTTGTCTGCTGCCATTTGTTCAGCCATGCCCTGCCCACAGAGGTGAAGTCTAGACGCAGTAGGCCTTGTTGAGCTGCATGGGCTCCACTCAGTTCGAGTTTCCCACCACTTTTTTTTACCTACTCAAGCCTCAGCCATGGTGGATGCCCTTCCCTGAGCCAGGCTGCTGTCTCGCAGATCGATCTCAGACTGCTGTGCTAGCAGTGAGCAAGGCTCTGTGGGCGTGGGAGCTGCTGAGCCAGGAACAGAAGAGAATCTCCTTGTCTGCTGGTTGCTAAGACCTTGGGAACAGCACAGTATTTGATTGGGAGTGTCCCATTTTTCCAGGTAGTCTGTCACGGCTTCCCTTGGCTAGGAAAGGGAAATCCCCCAATCCCTTGTGCTTCCCAGGTGAGGTGATGCCCCACCCTGTTTCTGCTCACCCTCCATGGGCTGCACCCAGTGTCCAACCAGTCCCAATGAGATTCACCAGGTACCTCAGTTGGAAATGCAGAAATCACCCATCTTCTGCGTTGATCCCACTGGGAGCTGCAGACGGGAGCTGTTCTTATTTGGCCATCTTGGAATGCCCCAACATTTATTTATTTCTGGCTTTCACATTGGCATTCTTTCCCACTTTTGTGTAGTTCCAATTTTTTGTTTAGTATTATTATGTGTGTTTTTTAAAACCAAATATCTTAGAAGTACTATTAAAGAAATTAAATTTTAGATAGGGAAACAAATCACTCATTCCCAGTAAATAGCATTATGTCATGCATTATTCCATTTTAGAAATTCAGCTTTGACTCCCTATTTCAGGTGATTGCCAGTTTGCTATTTCAGGAGTAAGGAGCCAAACTTCAGTTACACAAGCAACTTGCACGAGGTCTTGCAACACAAATGGGTCAGTGCTGACTCAAGGGTGCTGCCTAAATTGGGGGGAGTGGGACTTGTGTTGGAAACAAACAAGAGAGGAGTAGCTGACAGATCAATGGTGTAATACTGGAGTAAAAATCCCCAAACTACTACAACCAAGGATTTTAGGGATTCTTTCCTGTTCCTAAACTATGTTCTAGCCTCCTGGATGCCCAGCTACATAACTATCCCTGGGTCTGGGATGAAATCTGCACTTGAAACCAACCAAAGGCTGCTGTTCTTCCACCTCAAAACACAAATCTAGCTACTTGCATTATTGCCTGAAAGCCTCTAGATATGGCCTGGAGAAGATGTAAACCCTCTCAGACTCAGTCTCTTGAGCTGGTGACTGTGGGTGAATGGAGGCTTAATACAAATAGAGCAAGGGGTTCTTCATGATCACATAATCCTGTCTACATGCTCACTTTGGGGAAAATCAGGATGCCATGGGCTTCAGAATCAGAGTTTAAGAGATTTATAGATGCCTTAACAAGCAAAAGTGAACACCCCTACTCCCGACTCCATGAACTTGCTCAGGTAACTTGTCCAAGGCCACATATCTAGTGAGTGGAAGAATAAGATTAAAATCCAAGTTGTCTAACCCTCAATACCTATACACCTAACCATTTTGCTAAATGAGAATTCCGTCAAGGTCCATGCCAAATAACTTCATGCATGAGAAAATCTTGTGAAAGGCTTACTGTCAGAAAAAGGTAGAGATCGATGTTTACCCGCACCCTTCACCATTCTCCACCTTTCAGGTCTACCCAAAATGTAGTCAATCCTCTCACTCTCTACATAGAGTCCTCACTGGTTCCTCACTATATATTCATGAGTTCATACTTCACACCCAGCATAGCACACATGCATCAGTGGGTCCTAGCTCCGGTTCAGTAGAACCACCTATAATGGCACATCTATTTTTTAGATCCCTCCCATTAGAGCAAGAGGATCCAGCAGGATGGAGAAACTCATGAACACTAAACTACAACTGGAGAGGGAATTTCAGTTATGTGATAGAGACAGTTTTCCAGAACTAGACTCTTGGGCAAAACTGTCTTGGCAATGAAAAGGCTGAGCTATCACCAAGCTTTTTGGGAGGAGCAAAGAAAACTGTCTCATTTATCACCACCTCTTTGAGACATTTGTTTGGGGGAAAAGAGTGCCCTTGACCTGGCACATTCATTGGGCAGAGAGCTCTGTGTCAGGCTTTCTAGCTCCTTTTAGACTTTCAGAGGTATGAAAAAATCATACTAATAGAAACTTATTTCTGTATATGTATATATTATTTTTCTTGTAATTTTATAGTCTACAAAGTGTATGAAATTTGACCTCTTTTTGATGGGAAGAGTAGAAAGTCATGCTCATAATCTTGCAGTAGCCTTTTGGAAGGTACTAAAAATGGCTGTTGGTGGTGATAAAGTTTAAATAAAACTTGGATGTGCAAGACAAGAGGCTGCAGGTACTGGTCTAAAGAGCAGGTAAATATATAGAGAAAGACAGAACCCAGCCTGCATTGAGTGCTAGCTGAATTTACACTGAAAGCAGGAACAAAGATGGTAAGTGTTTCTCATGGATTAGGTGTGGGCTCGGCAGATGAGAGCCAGCCTGGAGCCATTTCAGATTTCACCTGAGTTCTGCTCAGAAAGATCAAGTGACCCCAATAGAAGATGGGTTCACCTGATTTCCATTGCTATGGGGGGATACATAAGTAACCAGTTGAAGGTCAATGCTTCACCCACACTATAGACCATTTGATGTGGGGGCTTCCAATGTACCCATGAAAGCAACTGTGAGAAGAATCGTCAGCTTGGAACATCAGCCAGAAAGAGCTGGATTTAAATATTTGCCACAGCTAGAGGTAACCAGTGCCAAATTACATTGGTGACAGTCAGGTAAGACATTTCTTGCTCCCTCTTATTCCTCTCATTGTTTTAACCCTGGAGGATCCAGAGGCAGCCTGATGGTGAGTAAGGAAGGATAAGTAATTCACCAGGTAGGGAAAGAGAGATGAAGCCAGCTAAGCACCCCTCTCCCACTGTAAGCACTTTGTTAAGGGAAGAAATTTTAAATGAAATTTTGAACTTTGACTCTTACATTTAAATTACTGAACTTTTAATTAACAAAAGAGGACTATCCATATGACAAGATGTAATCAGACGACTTTATTATCTAGGAGTGATCTGCTCTGGATTTCTCTCAAGCAAAGGACCACTTCCTCAAAATGGGCAGTGAGGAGAGGCAGAAGAGTTGTTTTTTTTATTGCACCCTATGAGTCCACTAACTCAAAGTGCTTGGGTGCGTGTCATAGTGTTTTGTGCTGAATTTTCTGTTATTTGCAAGGGTTCTAATACCATACAAAATATTCCATGTATAGACTAAACATCAAATATTTCCAGCTAATTATTCAAGTAAGACAAAGATGGAAATTATTAGGCATACTAAAAGCAGCAAATATTTGGCTTCAGTAAATTCTTATTGGACTTAAGCTGGTTGACTGTTTAATTATGAATTCAACAAACAAATTAAGTATTTACACAAAATGCAGAAATGTAGTGACAGGAAAAACAGATCAATAAAATTATGAATTGGGAATCAATATCAATAAATATTCCACGAATTCAAATGCAAAGCAAAGTTTTAATTCCATAGCTCTGGTGACAGGGATACAGCTTGTGGCTTGATTCCTTTACAAGAGAAAAAAGACTGATGCTTGACTCTCTTTTGAGAAAGTTAGCATATAATCATCTGTTGGATTCCTACAAAATACTCTGAAAATCACTCTTAGCAAACTCTTCCCACCATTAAAATACATTTCCTCTAACTACTAAATGTCCTTTCCAGTAAGCTGAGAGAGATAGAGTTTGAAGTAAATATTCGTATTCATATTCATTCTTAGCTCACTGCAGCCTCCAACTCCTGGGTTCAAGTGATTCTCCTGCCTCAGCCTCCTGAGTAGCTGGGATTCCAGGCATATGTTACCACGCCTGGCTAATTTTTTTTTGTATTTTCATTAGAGATAGGGTTTCACCATGTTGCCCAGGCTGATCTTGAACCACTGACCTCAAGTGATCCACCCACCTCCGCCTCCCAAAGTGTTGGGATTACAGATGTGAGCCGCCGCGCCCAGCCTAATTCTACTTTCTTGACTGGTTATGTTCTGTAGAATATATGTGACATCTCTATATTCAGCCCTTCCTAGGGCCCCAGTGCAAAGATAAAAATATTTGGGGTACATTCAGTTTTAGTCCATTCCTTGTAATATGCTAGAGGTCATATGAGAAAATAAGGTAGTTAGAAATTAGATTTTTCTTGAAATCACCTCTTTTAAAAAATTAATTATTTTCAACATTTTTGAGTTAGAGGTACATGTACAGGTTTGTTACCTGAATATATTATGTGATGCTGAGGTTTGGGGTATGAATAATCCCATCATCCAGGTAAGGAGTATAGTACCTAATAGTTTTTCAACCCTTGCCCCCTTCCCTCCCTCCTTCCTCTGGTAATTCCTGGAGTCTACTGCTGCCATCTTTATGTCCATAAGTACTCCAATGTTTAACTCCTACTTATAAGTGAGAACATGTGGTATTCGGTTTTCTCTTCTTGTGTTAATTTGCTTAGGATAATGACATCTAATTGCTGCAAAGAACATGAGTTCATCCTTTTTATGGCTGTATAGTATTCCATGGGTTATATGTACCACATTTTCTTTATCCAATCCACCACCGATGGGTGTCTAGGTTGATTTCATGTCTTCGCTATTGTGAATAGTGCTGTGATGAACATAAGAATACATGTGTATTTTTGGTAGAAGAATTTATTTTCTTTTGGATATATACCTAGTAATGGGATTGCTAGGTTGAATAATAGTTCTGCTTTAAGTTCTTTGAAAAATCTCCAACTGCTTTCCACAGTGGCTGAACTAATTCGCATTCCCATCAACAGTGTATAAGTGTTCCATTTTCTCTGAAGCCTTGCCAGCAGCTGTTGTTTTTTGACTTTTAATAATAGCCATTATGACTGGTGTGAGATGGTATCTCACTGCAGTTTTGATTTGCATTTCTCTGAGGATTAGTGATGTGGAGCATCTTTTCATGTTTCCCAGCCACTTCTGTGTCCCCTGTTGGGAAGTGTCTGTTCATGTTTTTTTTGTCCGTTAATTTTTTTATTTTTTTTGAGACAGAGTCTCACTCTGTCACCCAGGTTGGAATACAGTGGCATGATCTTGGCTCATTGCAGCCTCAGTCTCCCAGGTTCAAGTGATCCTCCCACCTCAGCCTCCCAAGTAGCTAGGACTACAGGCATGCAATACCATGCCTGGTGCTAATTTTGTTTATTTTTTGTAGAGACAGGGTCTCACTATGTTGCCCAGGCTGGTCTCAAACTCCTGGAATCAAGCAATCCTCCTGCCTCAGCCTCCCAAAGTGCTGGGATTATAGGCATGAGTTACTGTGCCTGGCTTCTTTTGCCTATTTTAATTAGGGTTATTTGTTTTTTGCTTGTTCAATTGTTTAAGTTCCATATAGATTCTGGATATCAGACTTTTATTGGATGCATAATTCGCAAATATTTTCTCCCAATGTGTAGGTTGTCTGTTTACTCTGTTGATAGTTTATTTTGCTATGCAGAATCTCTTTAGTTTAATTAGGTGCCACTTGTCAATTTTTGCTTTTGCTGTAATTGCTTTTGAGAACTTGTCATAAATTCTTTCCCAAGGCCAATGTCTAGAATGGCATTTCCTTGATTTTCTTCTAGAATTCTTCTAGTTTGTGGTCTTACATTTACATTTTTAATCCATCTTGAGTTAATTTCTATATAAGGTAAAATGTAGAGACTCAGTTTCATTGCCCTGCATATGGCTAGCCAGCTCTCCCTGCACAATTTATTGAACAGACAGTCTTTTCCCCATTGCTTATTTTTGTCAATTTTGTTGAAGATTACATGGCTATAAGTGTGCAGCTTTATTTCTGGATTCTCTTTTCTGTTCCATTGGTCTATGTGTTTCTGTACCAGTACCATGCTGTTTTGGTTACTGTAGCTTTATAGCATAGTTGGAAGTTGGGAAATGAAATCACCTTTTCTCAGCATGATCACCTGGGCCCAGGGAGGTCAAGGCTGCAGTGAGCTATGATCACACTGCTGCACTCCAATCTAAGCTACAGAGTGAGACACTGTCTGAATGAAAAGAAAAAAAAAAAGAAATAATCTGTTTTGAAATGTTTGTCAAGACACTCAGGGAGAGATTCCAAATGTAAAATTTAATAGTTTAAAACCTTAAAATCCAAGATAAATAAATGCAGGCCTACAGTATCAAACCTTATCAACACTACTGATGTATTCAGTAATTGCATGTTTCTAATTCATGTGCATCAAAAGCCTTTATCATGAAACAGAGCTATGAAAAGAAATGGCAAAATTAAAAAGCAGAGAGGCTAAGGACTTTTCTTGAGTTCTAATTCTGACACTTATTAGCTGTATAATCTTGTAGAAGTTGATATACCTGTTTTCTGCTAGGTAAAAAGGGAATATAGTACCTTCTCTCCATTGGAATTCTGAATCAATTATAAGACAAAAAGGAAAAAATAAATAGCAGTCACAATATCACCTGATAAACTGCTAAAGGCTAGAATTGAGGATGTGGCTTAGATGTGTAGGAATAATAGGTTTACTGACACATAGCGCCACACATATAGACCAGCTGGACGTGCTGGTCTCCCTGTGCATGAGCCTGCCCCTGTAAAATATATGATATAGAGGAACAGAACAGAGTGCATGCTCTCTGTGGATATTATGTTAAAATGAAGGAGGAAGGAGCCGAGATGAGCACTGTAAAATTCTTCTTCCAAACTTATCAATAAGGAAAGTCACTAGTGTTTCCCTGGGGAGAAGTGACAGAGGTTGGCAGAGAGCAGACAGGGGTATTGTGCCAGTGAAGCTCTTTCCACAAGGAAAGAAACACTGGAGTAGAGGGACAGTTTTAGCCCTGAACATTTCCCAGACTCTAATTCTCTTAATACATTGGGCTTGACCATTTAGCCTATATTGCATTAAGCTGTAGTTATCCTCTTGTGGAGAAGCGATCCGCAGACAATCAAGATAGTTCTATTCTTACTATTCTATTCATAAGACTGTTCTCCTAACACTAATTGTGATCCTCTCTGGGTCCTCCTGGTACTGTCCAGGGTTGCTTCTGACCACAGAATGCTCTGAAATAGGCCAGATTAATACATTACATAAAATAACTTGTAGGCAACATTGTACCCGTGGCTGAAAATCAATTTCCCACCCCAGACGATATCTAGCCAAGTTGTCCTATTACATAGTATGTAACTTTGGGTCCACTGAGAAGCAGATGCCAAGAAAAGATGAGAAATGGAAGAGATTTATTGGATGGGGGAGCAGGTGAAGACAGGGAATGCCTCCAAAGCATGGTGGAGGTCTGACATCTGTGCAAGAAGAGAGGGAAGGAAGGACAACTGGGTAGGTAGAATCTTAGATTGCAATGCAGCAGTTCTTAGAAAGGTTAAACCTGGCTGATGGAGAATCCTTCAGCCAAAATTCCTTGTTGGAAGAGTTCTATTTCACTGGAATGGGCATGTTTTAGTACCCTAGTCAGCTTCAGTCATTGGTAGAAGCAGCTAGTAGGAAGTGTGGCCTCAGTGTGAACATGATGATGGGTCTAGAGGCCATCAGTCCATTATGATCCTCACAGCAGGAAGTGTGAGCAGTGGATTTTCGTGGATGTAACATGTATATAGCCCATCAGAAGTTCCACAATGGCACTGAATGACAGCATAAAAATACCCCAATAATAGTATATAACAAGGCAGGCACAGTGGCTCATGCCTATAATCCTAGTACTTTGGGAGGCTGAGGTGGAAGGATCACTGAGGCCAGGAGTTTCAGACCAACTTGGGCAACATGGTGAGACTTCAGCTCCATAAAAAATTTTAAAATTGGCCAAGCTTGCTGGCATGTGCCTGTAGTTCTAGCTGCTTGAGAGACTGAGGCAGGAGGATCTCTTGAGCTCTGGTGTTGGAGGCTGCAGTGAGCTATGAGCCTGGGTGTACTTAAGCCTGGGTCATAGAGCAAGATCCTATCTCTATTACATATATATATTATATGATTATATATGTTAACAATATATAATTATATAAATATAAAGCAAGATCCTGTCTCTATTATATATATATAAAATATACATGATTATATACATTCTTCCAAACTTATCAATAAGGAAAGTCACTAGTGTTTCCCTGGGGAGGAGTGAGAGAGGTTGGCAGAGAACAGACAGGAGTATTGTGCCAGTGAAGCTCTTTCCACAAGGAAAGAAACACTGGAGAAGAGGGAAAGTTTTAGCCTTAATATGTAAAGAATTATATATTTTGACATAAAAAATCATATATAATATAAAAGTATACATATTATGTATAAAATATATAAAATAATAAGATGCTTCACATCTGAATATAGACTTCTTCCTATTATCAAATTCCAGGGAGAAATTACAATAAAAAAATTAGATTCCCTTGCAAGTTAAGTCTAAATAAGTTAAAGCCCAAAGAGATTAAAGTCCTAAATAAAATTCTTTTGACTTTATGAGTTAAAGTTTAAAAAATTGAAGTCCAAAACTTGTCTTTCCTTATTTCTTACTCTACTCAGTCTTGGACAAGAGAAGGCAGATGTGCTCATTTCCCTCAGCAGCGCAGTTCCTAGGATGGATGCAGTTCCTTCAAGAACTCAGAATTTGTTTTCATGATCCCCACTTAATAAAATAAAGTCCAAAGAATTCCTAGAACATACTGAATTATAAGAGTTCTAGCTCAGTCACTATGCAATTTGGAAAGCAAGCTAATTCCTAGATTATAATGCTGACAATATAGGATATATGGCTCCAGATCACATCACTTGGTGAGTCCAAAGACCATATCAAAGTTATCTGCATAACGATAGGTGGATGGAGATAATCCAGGCTTGTCTCATCAGGATTCATTCATTCATACGGCAAATAATTACTAAATGCCTACTATGTGTCAGGAGATATTCTAGCAGCTAATAAAATAGACAAAGATTCTTGCCTTCATGGAGCAAAATTGCATTCTTTTGGGGAAGACCTTTTTAAAATAAGATAATTAAATATTTAACATATTAGTGACATGATAAGGAGAAAAAAATAAAAGAATGGAGTTTTGAGATGTTGAGAGGGGGATTAGAATTTTAGCTAGGAGAGCCAGGGAGACTATTTTGAATAAAAACCTAGAGGATGTTAAAGAGCAAGCCATGTGCCTATGTAGTCAGTGATGATTTTAGGGTGGAGGAAATAGCAAATGCAAAAACAGGAGGCAGGAGTACTCCTGGAGGGTTTAAGAAATAGCAAGGAATCCTATGTGGCTGGAGTGCAGTGAGCAAGGTGAAGAGTGATGAGATGAGATCGGGGGACACAGAGGGCAGACCATGTAGTGCTCACTCTGATGAGATAGGAAGCCAGTGCAGGGTACAGAGGAGGGTACTGACTTGAATTAACAAGATCACCTGGATGCTCTGCTGAGAAGAGACTCTAAAGGGTAAGTGCAGCAGCAGGAAGACCATTTAGGAAACTGTTGCAGTAATCTAAAGAAGACATGATTGTGGCTTGGACCAAAGTGATAGCAGGGGAGGTGACAAATGGTTGAGTTTCTGGATACAGTTTGGTGGCAGTCACAGCCAATTTTCAGGAGTCAGGAAATTGTGAGCTTAAACTCAGTTGGGAGAAATTAGCCATCAAGAAGGTAATCTTTTACTTCCAATATCAGAGGAAGAGCTACTTCTGCATACTATCTGCTTTCTCAGAGAGCAGCATTTGCAACACTTTTGGCTTCTATAAAAGTTTTAAAATCTTCATATGATTGCAGCCCCAATTAATACGTTTTACTTAAAGTGCCTTTCCTTTATAACATATTCAAATCCTCTTAATTTCTATTTTCCCATTGAGTCTCATGTTTCTGGCACTTCATGCTGATAAGAGTGGGGCTGTGTCTAGTGACACAGCCTCCGTGAAGTCTTATGAACAGGTATCTCAATCCTGTGCCACAGAGGCTATTGCCTGTACCTCTTGCTATGGCCTAAGACTTGCCTCCAGCTCCCTACTATTGTAATCACCCTCAGCAGAGATGTGAATTACAGCTGCTTTGGAAACAAGTACTCCTTTCAGTCTAGTGAGTGTCTATACCTATGTTATGTACTACGTAAGACCTTGTCTTGTCTTCATTTTGAATGTCACAAGCCTTGAGTGGCATTTCTTTCAGTTACATTTTTTTCTCTGCAGGAAAGGGTTAAGCCTCTAGTGTTATATATCCCTTCTTTGTCCCATGACTATTTTTCAGAAAGGCTCATTTGATTTTATGATAATTCACCTTGTAACTTAGGTTGATCCCTTCTTTTTGTGTCTATGGCAAGGCTGGTATGATTTGCTGGATTTGAGCATCTTCTTTCCTTTGCTTTCTTACATAGACATTTTTCTTTTTTTTCTCTTTTTGTTTTCTAACCCAGAGATGCATTTTTCTCACATATTTCTCTAGGTTTTGTTTTGTGGGGTCTCACACAGTGAGATGTGAAATCTATGCATTCCGTGTTTACCAAAAAACAAAGATATTCTCACCTTCACCTTGCTGAGCTGCATAACATTTCCAGGAGACAGTCAACTAGTAGACCAACATCCAACACAGGTCTGGATTTGACTTGTCATTGTCTTTTCCCAACCTTGCAGGGCCAAGGCCTTTACCACTCTGCTACTGGCCTTGCTGACAGCTGACCATGAATACATGCTTTTTGCAGGGTGGAATATCTGAAAGACAATGAAGAAGGGAAAAGGAACATGAGTCATATTAGATCTTCATCATACATCCTGTTCCTCATCTCAAACTCATCAAACTCTCTTCTCCTGTCCTGGGGGTTAGTAAGTAGATACAGGCCAGGCGAGTTACTCTAATGGATGTTTCCCCATGTGGAGGGAAATATCAAAAGCGAGGAATAAGTGCTTCCCCATGAAAGTATGTAAAATACTTAGCACAGTGCTTAAAATGAGGTTAGAACTCAACAAATTTTAACTATTATTTAGCAAAAGAATTGAAAAGTTGAGATGAAAATTAGCTATGTTCTACGCATAGCTAAAGTGGAAAAGTATAAATAGTAGAGATAGGGCAACAAAACAAATTCTACAATGATGGATTTTTTGCTTCTCAGTTTTTAGAGTAAAACTCTATGCCTTAAACTGTCCTTAAAATCATCTACGAACACAACCTGTCTCGGGTATGGAACCGACCTCTTCACAAAGGAATACAGTTAGGTCAGGTGTGCATTTTTTTCTTGGATCTCAGGACCACAGAAATGGGTTAATCCTAATCTTTGGTTATGACACATACTCCTCACTAGATTGTTCCTTCCTTTCCTCCTTTTTCCCACCCTCCCTTCCACGCTCTCTCTCTTCTTTCCTTCTCTCCCTTTCTGGTCTGCCATCTTTCCAACTTTGTCTCTTTTCAAGGGAGTCTCATAACATTGATACCTTATTTTGAGTGGAATAGAACTTTAGGATTCTCCAGCCTCTACCCTCTTCCTTTCCCAGGCAATTGTCTTTATTTGTGCTGAGTTTGGAGTTGGAATAAACACTGAAAGTGACAGACTTGCCACATCTGGAGGAAAAAACAGCTGTTTTTTTGCTTTCCCCCAAAATTCTAAGTGCATCCCTAAAGCTGAAAGGAAGTGCATGGTTTTGACTCAAACTTTGCCCTGTTTGCCAGCCCCAGGGAGTCTTGGTTGAGGTAGGGGGAATGTAACAAAATCTGACAACAGACGAGCATGATGTGGTGTGAAGTTTTATTATGAAACTTATGTGTAGTTCTGCTTTTCACCCAGTTGTGTCATAGAAAAACAAAACATTCATTTCAGTTTTTGCTAACCATGTGTTTAGAAGAGCAGAAATATATAATTTGTGTTTAAATATTCTGTACTGTAACACACAATTCTTATAAGATGTCGAAATTGTATTATGTATTGATTCATAAGTCAGTTTTAAACTATTTCCTTACTTTCCTTCAATTGTAAGTACGATCATATATGTATTATTGTGTATAATATCATATATCTATATAAAATATATACATTTAAGACAGGAAAGAGACATTTAATTATCATATAAGCAGTTTATCTGCATTAAAGAAACATTAGATAATACAGAAAATTAGAAAGGAAAAAATGTATAGAGCAGTTTCTTAATTCATTCTACTGGCAACTGACACTGTGCTAGGTGAAAAGAAAAATACGTAGATGACTAGGACATAGACTATACCCTCTAGGAAAGAGATATAAATGAAATATTTTTGAAATATTCAACAGAAATTTAAAATTTGTCAAGCATTTTTAGTATCCTCTGTATCTTCCTGTTACCTTTAACTTAGTCATTTAGAGTAGGCTCTGTTTACCCAGAGATCATATGATCCACGGGTGACTGGGCCTGGTCATAATTTAACTTTAGGTCCAGTCCTCTTTAGACCATGTGTCTATACTTCCTTCCTTAGAAAGGGCAGGAGTTAGGAAGAAATCTTCCCATTTATTTTGTGGGCCGGGCGGGCTGGGCAGATGAGTGATAAAAGATGCAGTGTTGACTGTGCCCATTGAAGACATNGTATAAAATATATAAAATAATAAGATGCTTCACATCTGAATATAGACTTCTTCCTATTATCAAATTCCAGGGAGAAATTACAATAAAAAAATTAGATTCCCTTGCAAGTTAAGTCTAAATAAGTTAAAGCCCAAAGAGATTAAAGTCCTAAATAAAATTCTTTTGACTTTATGAGTTAAAGTTTAAAAAATTGAAGTCCAAAACTTGTCTTTCCTTATTTCTTACTCTACTCAGTCTTGGACAAGAGAAGGCAGATGTGCTCATTTCCCTCAGCAGCGCAGTTCCTAGGATGGATGCAGTTCCTTCAAGAACTCAGAATTTGTTTTCATGATCCCCACTTAATAAAATAAAGTCCAAAGAATTCCTAGAACATACTGAATTATAAGAGTTCTAGCTCAGTCACTATGCAATTTGGAAAGCAAGCTAATTCCTAGATTATAATGCTGACAATATAGGATATATGGCTCCAGATCACATCACTTGGTGAGTCCAAAGACCATATCAAAGTTATCTGCATAACGATAGGTGGATGGAGATAATCCAGGCTTGTCTCATCAGGATTCATTCATTCATACGGCAAATAATTACTAAATGCCTACTATGTGTCAGGAGATATTCTAGCAGCTAATAAAATAGACAAAGATTCTTGCCTTCATGGAGCAAAATTGCATTCTTTTGGGGAAGACCTTTTAAAATAAGATAATTAAATATTTAACATATTAGTGACATGATAAGGAGAAAAAAATAAAAGAATGGAGTTTTGAGATGTTGAGAGGGGATTAGAATTTTAGCTAGGAGAGCCAGGGAGACTATTTTGAATAAAACCTAGAGGATGTTAAAGAGCAAGCCATGTGCCTATGTAGTCAGTGATGATTTTAGGGTGGAGGAAATAGCAAATGCAAAACAGGAGGCAGGAGTACTCCTGGAGGGTTTAAGAAATAGCAAGGAATCCTATGTGGCTGGAGTGCAGTGAGCAAGGTGAAGAGTGATGAGATGAGATCGGGGACACAGAGGGCAGACCATGTAGTGCTCACTCTGATGAGATAGGAAGCCAGTGCAGGGTACAGAGGAGGGTACTGACTTGAATTAACAAGATCACCTGGATGCTCTGCTGAGAAGAGACTCTAAAGGGTAAGTGCAGCAGCAGGAAGACCATTTAGGAAACTGTTGCAGTAATCTAAAGAAGACATGATTGTGGCTTGGACCAAAGTGATAGCAGGGGAGGTGACAAATGGTTGAGTTTCTGGATACAGTTTGGTGGCAGTCACAGCCAATTTTCAGGAGTCAGGAAATTGTGAGCTTAAACTCAGTTGGGAGAAATTAGCCATCAAGAAGGTAATCTTTTACTTCCAATATCAGAGGAAGAGCTACTTCTGCATACTATCTGCTTTCTCAGAGAGCAGCATTTGCAACACTTTTGGCTTCTATAAAAGTTTTAAAATCTTCATATGATTGCAGCCCCAATTAATACGTTTTACTTAAAGTGCCTTTCCTTTATAACATATTCAAATCCTCTTAATTTCTATTTTCCCATTGAGTCTCATGTTTCTGGCACTTCATGCTGATAAGAGTGGGGCTGTGTCTAGTGACACAGCCTCCGTGAAGTCTTATGAACAGGTATCTCAATCCTGTGCCACAGAGGCTATTGCCTGTACCTCTTGCTATGGCCTAAGACTTGCCTCCTGCTCCCTACTATTGTAATCACCCTCAGCAGAGATGTGAATTACAGCTGCTTTGGAAACAAGTACTCCTTTCAGTCTAGTGAGTGTCTATACCTATGTTATGTACTACGTAAGACCTTGTCTTGTCTTCATTTTGAATGTCACAAGCCTTGAGTGGCATTTCTTTCAGTTACATTTTTTTCTCTGCAGGAAAGGGTTAAGCCTCTAGTGTTATATATCCCTTCTTTGTCCCATGACTATTTTCAGAAAGGCTCATTTGATTTTATGATAATTCACCTTGTAACTTAGGTTGATCCCTTCTTTTGTGTCTATGGCAAGGCTGGTATGATTTGCTGGATTTGAGCATCTTCTTTCCTTTGCTTTCTTACATAGACATTTTCTTTTTTTTCTCTTTTGTTTTCTAACCCAGAGATGCATTTTCTCACATATTTCTCTAGGTTTTGTTTTGTGGGGTCTCACACAGTGAGATGTGAAATCTATGCATTCCGTGTTTACCAAAAAACAAAGATATTCTCACCTTCACCTTGCTGAGCTGCATAACATTTCCAGGAGACAGTCAACTAGTAGACCAACATCCAACACAGGTCTGGATTTGACTTGTCATTGTCTTTTCCCAACCTTGCAGGGCCAAGGCCTTTACCACTCTGCTACTGGCCTTGCTGACAGCTGACCATGAATACATGCTTTTGCAGGGTGGAATATCTGAAAGACAATGAAGAAGGGAAAAGGAACATGAGTCATATTAGATCTTCATCATACATCCTGTTCCTCATCTCAAACTCATCAAACTCTCTTCTCCTGTCCTGGGGTTAGTAAGTAGATACAGGCCAGGCGAGTTACTCTAATGGATGTTTCCCCATGTGGAGGGAAATATCAAAAGCGAGGAATAAGTGCTTCCCCATGAAAGTATGTAAAATACTTAGCACAGTGCTTAAAATGAGGTTAGAACTCAACAAATTTTAACTATTATTTAGCAAAAGAATTGAAAAGTTGAGATGAAAATTAGCTATGTTCTACGCATAGCTAAAGTGGAAAAGTATAAATAGTAGAGATAGGGCAACAAAACAAATTCTACAATGATGGATTTTTTGCTTCTCAGTTTTAGAGTAAAACTCTATGCCTTAAACTGTCCTTAAAATCATCTACGAACACAACCTGTCTCGGGTATGGAACCGACCTCTTCACAAAGGAATACAGTTAGGTCAGGTGTGCATTTTTTTCTTGGATCTCAGGACCACAGAAATGGGTTAATCCTAATCTTTGGTTATGACACATACTCCTCACTAGATTGTTCCTTCCTTTCCTCCTTTTCCCACCCTCCCTTCCACGCTCTCTCTCTTCTTTCCTTCTCTCCCTTTCTGGTCTGCCATCTTTCCAACTTTGTCTCTTTTCAAGGGAGTCTCATAACATTGATACCTTATTTTGAGTGGAATAGAACTTTAGGATTCTCCAGCCTCTACCCTCTTCCTTTCCCAGGCAATTGTCTTTATTTGTGCTGAGTTTGGAGTTGGAATAAACACTGAAAGTGACAGACTTGCCACATCTGGAGGAAAAAACAGCTGTTTTTTTGCTTTCCCCAAAATTCTAAGTGCATCCCTAAAGCTGAAAGGAAGTGCATGGTTTTGACTCAAACTTTGCCCTGTTTGCCAGCCCCAGGGAGTCTTGGTTGAGGTAGGGGAATGTAACAAAATCTGACAACAGACGAGCATGATGTGGTGTGAAGTTTTATTATGAAACTTATGTGTAGTTCTGCT
The DNA here is from genome assembly GCF_001698545.2 of Rhinopithecus bieti. Lineage (NCBI taxonomy): Eukaryota > Metazoa > Chordata > Mammalia > Primates > Cercopithecidae > Rhinopithecus > Rhinopithecus bieti. Next base: position 1,490,292 of record NW_016807378.1, on the reverse strand, counting down.
TTTCACCCAGTTGTGTCATAGAAAACAAAACATTCATTTCAGTTTTGCTAACCATGTGTTTAGAAGAGCAGAAATATATAATTTGTGTTTAAATATTATGTACTGTAACACACAATTCTTATAAGATGTCGAAATTGTATTATGTATTGATTCATAAGTCAGTTTTAAACTATTTCCTTACTTTCCTTCAATTGTAAGTACGATCATATATGTATTATTGTGTATAATATCATATATCTATATAAAATATATACATTTAAGACAGGAAAGAGACATTTAATTATCATATAAGCAGTTTATCTGCATTAAAGAAACATTAGATAATACAGAAAATTAGAAAGGAAAAAATGTATAGAGCAGTTTCTTAATTCATTCTACTGGCAACTGACACTGTGCTAGGTGAAAAGAAAATACGTAGATGACTAGGACATAGACTATACCCTCTAGGAAAGAGATATAAATGAAATATTTTGAAATATTCAACAGAAATTTAAAATTTGTCAAGCATTTTAGTATCCTCTGTATCTTCCTGTTACCTTTAACTTAGTCATTTAGAGTAGGCTCTGTTTACCCAGAGATCATATGATCCACGGGTGACTGGGCCTGGTCATAATTTAACTTTAGGTCCAGTCCTCTTTAGACCATGTGTCTATACTTCCTTCCTTAGAAAGGGCAGGAGTTAGGAAGAAATCTTCCCATTTATTTTGTGGGCCGGGCGGGCTGGGCAGATGAGTGATAAAAGATGCAGTGTTGACTGTGCCCATTGAAGACATAGAACTACATTAAGATGGAGGTAGGGAAGGAACATGGTTATGCAGTGTATTAATGACTCATTCCAAATTTCACTGGATGGACAACCATGAAAACAGAACATTTTTTCTAAAGTTACTTTGAATAGAGAATTTTAACAAATAAAGTCTGTAATAAAGTCAATAATTTAAAATAAAGTAATAAGGTCAATAATTTTAAATAGGTTGAATAAGTCACATACTGGTCATGTATAAAGTTAGGAGTTAAAAATAATGTTTTTAAAAAATTGAGATGGAGTCTTGTTCCAGGGAGGCAGAGGTTGCAGTGAGCTGAGATGGTGCCCAGGCTGGACTGCAGTGGCACTGTCTCGGCTCATTGCAACCTCCGCCTCTCAGGTTCAAGTGATTCTCGTGTCTCAGCTTCCCAAATAGCTGGGATTACAGGTGTGCACTACCACGCCCAGCTAAATTTTTTGTATTTTTAGTAGAGACGGGGTTTCACCATATTGGCCAGTCTGATCTCAAACATTTGACCTCAGGTAATCTGCCCACCTTGGCCTCCCAAAGTGCTGGGATTATAGGCGTGAGCACTGTGCCTGGCCAAAAATCAATTGGTTCTACTGTGCCTCATTATGTGGTATTAAGGACAGACTTCCATTGGTTTCAGATAATCAGAACTGTATTTCTGAGATTTCAAAATAATTATGCAGTAAACTACACAAAAGAAGTAAAGTAGTGAAACCCTATAGCTATGCTCATTTTACACAGCAAAGAACTGGAACAGTATTTCAGTTCTTTTTAAGTAAGGTGGCTGAGGCCTCTGCACACAAAGGAGAAACAGGCAGTTGTCTAAATAATTCTGGCATCTTCCACAAATGAAACAAAAGTAGACTATTTGTAATACTCTCTTGATTATAGTTTTTCATATATTTATATATGAATATCAAATTTATAACAAAATCAAAATTACTTTATCACACTCTGCTGCTTTCATTTATCCTTCTACCTATCCATTCATCCAGTAAATATTTATATTGAACTTACTATGAAGAAAACAACTCTGCTTGTCACAGTATTATCAAATGTCTCAGTTGACAGAACAATTGCATGTCACTGGGATATGTTTTAATAATAAACGAAGCTTTTATGGAAAATTTGATATTATTACAAATAAAAGTTTTAAATATAACAAGCAAACAGTATATTCAGTTTTAAAACTGAGGGTTTTTTTAAAAGAATACTCCTAAACTACTATGCAATTCTGAGTTATGAGTTTCTATTATTAACAAACAGATGAAAAACTCTTCCCTAGTAAGACGTGTCATCAGTGGATTTATTTCTAACTCTGTGGTTTATTTCATTATATGATGAGTAACATTTTTTCCTTTGTTAGTTACAGAGGTTGAGAAAAATTTGGTGAGTATGTTTCACATAGGCTAAAAAAAAAAAAAACCAAAACAATGAATTGTTCTTCTCCAGACTGTATATCTGGCTCCTAGATCTCTCTTCTGAGTCCTGGCCTTCTATTGTTCATTGCCAACTAGATATTTCTGTTAGTGATCCATAGGCACAATAAACTCAGTACTCAGAAAGATGAAATCTATGCAGTCTCACACAAAGCTACTCTGCTTGAATTTTCTCTCCTAATTAATAGTACCACCATAGATCTAGTTTCTCAAGCTAGAAATTTGATTCTTATCTAGAGCCTGTCTTTTTTTGCATTCCTCATAGTTACTAGGTCATCCAGTTCTGTTCATTAAATCTTCAGAAAATGCCCAGAATCTTTGCTTCCTTATCACTGCCACTGCTTTAGTGTCATTCACCTTTATCTTGCTTGGACTATGGCAAAGATCCCCAAATGATCTTCCTGCTTCTAGTCTTTCAGTACTCTAGTCCATCCTTTACACTGCCATTAGAGGAATCTTTAACTTAACTATGCTCATGTCACTCTCTTTCTCTGAAAGCTTCTGAGTGGATCCTCATTAACTACAGGATTGAGTCTAGTCATTTTAGCATGGCATTTAAGAGCCTTTGTAAGTCTGATCCTAACTTTTCTTTTCAGATCCATCTCTCTAGAAGTATCATGTGCTTCTGCCAAATGGGATTGCTTGTCTGAATATATACCCCATGCAAGTTCTTTTGTATATCTACGAGATATTGACAATGCTATCCTTTTGCTTAAAATGTCTTATTCACTTCTCTATTTGGTAAACCCCTACTTATCCTTCAGTGCCTATCTCAAATATAACCTCCTTTAAAAGGTCTTATTTGAAATCCTAAGAAAGTGTTAGTCCCTTCGATTCTGTGCTGGGTTGTTCTTTGCTGGCCACTTGAGATCCCCTCTCCAACATTCTCTACTTGCTCTGCGTCCTCAGAGGTTGACCTCTTTGGATGACAGTAACAGGTTTCCTTGTCCTCTGACTTTCTGGTAGATTTGAACAGTGGGACACCCTGAAAGAAACTCAGAGGACAGAAAAGTATGATTGTAATATTTCCCTACATCCCTCTCTTCCAGGCCTTGGATTGGCAGGGGCTGGATTAACTGAAACAGAGTTCCTGTGAGGTAGCTCTCTCCTATAGCTTTCTTTCTGAAGTTTGGTAATAGCTCTTTCCCTTTGTCTCTTCAGGCCTAGGAGTAGGAGCAATTTTCACTGTTGATGCTTCACTATCCTTAATTGCCTATACCTTTGTAAATAACTTCCTTATTAAACTCTCTTTAATCACTCCTTTTCAGTATGCCATCTGTTTCCTGTCCTGACTGGTCCACTTCTGTGGTACCATTTAGATCTCTTTTAAACTATACTTAATACACTGTATTCCAATTGTTTTTGCCTACCTGTTTGTTTCCCTCATTGAATTCCTGAAAGGCAGATCTGAATCCAGGGAAAGAATCATTGTGACTAGGTGGGAAAGAGCCTTCCCTTCCTAGGAGGGTTTTGCAAAGACCACAGTAGGACACGCAGAGGCCAGAGCAAGAGGAGATCTCTGGAATGTGCAGATAACCTGAGGGACATGGGATTAATCTTTGAGAATCAAGTAAAGAGCTGCTGCCTGCCTTAGCCATGGAAATCAGAGGCGTCAACGTCAAACCAATTTGGGCTAAAGTCTGAGATGCTTGGCCTGGCATTTGGTACTCACTGTTACAATCTTCCAAATTTCATCCGGTAAAGAGCCAAGAACTATAAACAAAAGGGCAACGACTGTAAGAACTGTGTAAGATTTCTTAAACTTCCCTAACTATTGGAGGTGAGAGTTGGAGGATCCCAATACAGTTTTCTTTTCTTTTCTTTTTTTTTTTTTGAGACAGAGTCTTGCTCTGTCACACAGGCTGGAGTGTGAGGTGCCATCTCGGCTCACTGCAACCTTCACCTCCCAGGCTCAAGCTATTCTTGTTCCTCAGCCTCTGAGTAGCTGTGATTACAGGCAAGCACTACCATGCCCGGCTAATTTTTAAACTTTTAGTAGGGACGGGGGTCTCACCATGTTGGCCAGGCTGGTCTCGAACTCCTGACCTTAAATGATCTGCCTGTCTAGGCCTTCCAAAGTGCTAAGACTACAGGTGTGAGCCACTGTGCCTGATCAGATCCCAATAAATATTAATAGCACTTCTTCCTGCTTGAGTTTTCAACAAATTGAGAAATAAGATTACAATAGATAAAGGTTAAAATAATAACAATAGTAATGATAGCTCAAACGACTAGATCACTTATTTTGTAACAGGCACTGTTCTATGTGCTTTATACATGTTAACTCACTTAATCCTCACATAATCCTATGAGTAGATACTATTAGCCCTATTTTGTAGGTGAAGAAATTGAAGCCCTGGGGAGGTTAAGTAACTTACCCAAAGTCTCGTGGCTATTATTAAGTAGCAAACTCAGGGTATGAACTAGTTTGGCTCCCGAGTCTATGCACCTAACCACTACATTATATTGCCTCTTGAGAAATAACACATTTAGTACAGATTAAACTGATGGTGGAGAATGTGGTTTTTATCTATGAACAAAAGGGATTCCTAATAGTGAACCCCTACTCACAGACAATGCTGGACTTCTCTAGGCTTCCTTACATGAAGCCAGTCTCTGAAAAACATAGGGCATGGAAGAACAGAAGTTATCTTCTTTTCAGGCTGCCTGCCGAGAGTAGGTGCCGAGGGAGGGAATAAGGGGGCTTGTGTTGCATGCTCACTTTCTTTTTTCATACTAATCAATCAGATTATGTAATTTCTCCTCCTCTGGGAAGGAAAGAGTCGAGGGGTGGACAAAGTTTAGGGAATACCATACTAGTGGAATCTTCTTCATCTGGAAGGAAACACCAAAAATTGGGAAGTGATATTTCCCCCAATGTAGCATTCCTATATTTATTACTGTTAATTTCTTTTTTTAGTTCTCAATATCAGTGCTACATTGTACTATAATCATTTGCTTGTCTGTTTCTACCTCCCTCTTCCTTCTTCAACTATGTGATTCTTAACAGCAGAAATTTTTTTCTATTAATCTGTGTTTCTCCAGTGACTGGCACAGGGTAAGCACTCAATAATTGCTTGTTAAATGAAAGAATGAATAAATAGACATTTCTCTTTAATTCTGAGAGAATACAGAAGTAAGAATTTAATACACATTAAGACTGTTAGCTCAGAAATAGGTTAGCTGCTTCAGAAATTCAGCTACTTGGTTTGAGTTCATCTTCAGCCTCTTTATTGTCTTTTATTTTTAAATATATATACAGGGGGTTAACAAGTGAACTGTTCAAGCTGAAAGCTTCTTACTGTTACTGCTGCTGTGACTCACGGCTTTACTGAAACTGAAATCAGGAAAGGTGTAAGGAACAACACAGCCTGGCAGCTCGGCACATACCTTGATTATTCCTTGCCTAGGAGAGAGAAGTACAGTGTGGAGGACATGGGCTTTGGTGTCAATCTGGTTTTGAAAATCCATTTTGCAACTTACTAGCTGTGTGACTTTGGCCAGATTGTGTTTGTAGCATAGAAACTATGTTCTAGTAGTTTTTAGGCAATTTCCTTCTGTGAGGGCATCATTTGCTTTTCAGAAAGATTCCCATTTGACTGCTTTTATGGAATTACTCATGTTCTAGCCTATGGCCTCCTTTTCCATTTTTGAAATCTGCCTGCTTTATCCTCTAGACATCAGATTCTGCTGTCTGACAGCATGTGACTATTGAGAAATGTGATTATTCCTCTAACTTCTTTAATTTATCCTGCTTTTCTAGTTTGTGATTGTATCTCAATTAACTATTTCCTTAGTTACTTATTGACTTAATGGAATCCAGCTTCATTGACATAATTTGTGAACTTTGGCTACCACTAACATCTGTTTGAACCAAGTAGCCTGTCAAATTGCCCTGATATGTTTATTGCCTCTTCTAGAACTGCAGAAGCTTACTATCAGTGGTCACTTCAAAAATAATCAGTTATTTTAGCCTCTCAGTAGAGTTATCCAAATGTAATACATGGTTCCTTGACCAATCAAGCCTGTATGTTTTATATGTGGTAACACATATTTCTGGGAATACTATATGGAATTATCCAAATCCTAAGCATCTAAAGAAATGGTCATTTATAAACCAGGACACAAAAATTAGTATTTGAAAGACCTCCACCAATGCCTGGTTTTCCAAAACTGAACTCTCACTGCATTACATTACAACCAAACGACAACTTGTTGTCAACTGGCTTCCATTTATTATTCCTTTCATGGTCCTACTATTCCAATGAGTCAAGTTCATTATTTTTTTCAAAGTTTGATTCACAAATTCAGAAACTATTCCCTGAAGGATACTAAAGAGTAAGTAACAGTGACATTTGCTCACATTTGTGTATGATTTTGCAGTTTATAAAGAATTTTTGAATCCATTTTCTCACTGGATTTAAGTTCTGTAACAGATGATCTTATACAGGCATATCTTTAAACTACTAGAATAATAATTCTTGGGTTGATATTTTTGACATGCTGGAATATTTCTGCCTCCACAGCCACTGTTCATTCATTCATTAATTCCTTCATCTAACATGTATTGACTCTCCCTTTTTTTAGCACTGTGCTAGAAATTCTGGAAAAAAGCTGAATAAACATGGCCCTTACATTTAAGCCAGGGACAAAGACTTAAAATTAATCAACAAAAATATGATTTTAAAATACTGTAATATAGGCTGGGTGTGGAGGCAGCAGATTGGTTGAGTTCAGGAGTTCAAGACCAGCCCAGGCAACACGGCAAAAGCTTGTCTCTACAAAAAATAAAAAAAAATTAGCTGAGTGTGGTGGTGCATGCCTGTGGTCCCAGCTACTTGGGAAGCTGAAGTGGGGGAGCCAGGAGATCGAGGCTTCAGTGAGTTGAGATAGTGCCACTGAACTCCAACCTGGGTGACAGAGAGAGACCCTGTCTCAAAAAAGAAAAATCTGTAATATAGATTCATACTGCATAAAGAGCTAAAAGAATACACCAAGAGGAGAGGTTAATTCTGACTTAAACCTAGGGTGACTCAGCTTCAAAGAAGAGGTAATTATAAAGAAAAACAAGTAAAAGCCTGAAGCAAATTAAGATTAATTTAAATTCATTTAAGTGTTTTTTATATCACATAATAAATTGTTTTCCTTGAGTGTATGGGGACAGTATAACAGGAGGAAGAGTTGTGATGTCTAACAGGCAAAATAGGGTGTCATAATTTCAAAGAGGTTAGAAATCACTCTCTTAGTACCCTAGAAGTTTAAACACTGGATTACTCAGACCTTGTTATGTGTAATTTCTAGGTGATGAGTACTGGGAAAAATTTGTGCCAAATCAGCATAACTAAAGGTCTTTAATAGCAATAACTTACTTATTTTTACTGTAATAATCATAATATATGACATCAGAACCTAGATAAGTATTTCCCACTTCATAAGTTAGGGCATTTTAAGTTGTATTTTTTAAGGATATTGAGCAAACACTTTTAATTCTCATGTACCTAACAGTAAGGACAACAGTGATTTGCTTTCTTCTTGGTTATAAACACTTGTGTGTGTGTGTGTGTGTGTGTATGTGTATGTTTAAAGGATGTTTTTAGCATTATAACATACCCCAAAGCTCTACTTGAGTTCTTTTTAAAAGGACAATTACAGCAGAAGAAGAACAAACAGGATTTCCTCTATAACTAATATTGACTTAACTTTATAGGGTCCTAAGCCTGAACTCCTCTGTTTATTTATGAAACAGATCCAGGCTATTGGTCCATTTGAATTTATTTCCAAACTTCACAGTTCAGACTGTACAGCCAGTTTAACTCTTGGCTTCTCAGGTGACTTGACTTGCAAGGGTTATAGAAAAGACCACAGCAGTGTTGTGATGTTGCAAAAGAAACCCATGCCCTGGCCCACAGCCCAGTAGACTAGAGTCCCTCAGCAAAAGAGAGTTTCCACTGTTTACACTTGGGAATTACCCCTGGTTTAGCCTTTGTCTCAAACCATCTGGATGTCAAAAGTGCTAATAAGAAACTGACTTACTGGAGGAATACATTCAATCTAGCGATTCTATTCTGGAAGGCTCTGTAAAGACAGAGATACTGGCAATAAAGAAGCAAAGCAATTTCCTAAGTTTTGAGGTCATCTAAACCTAGTTGTGAGACAGTATATTGATAACAGAGTGGCCATTGGAAATTCTTCATAATGGTTCAACTTTTTTTGTAGATGAAAGAATCCATGTTTAGATCTTGTCCAACAACCCACTTCCTAGCTTTCTTAAAAGTAGCAAGTGTGGATTCTTTCCTAGAGACCCTGAAATTATTTCACAGCTCTCATTGTGAAAATTGTTGGGAAAGTTTTATGAGACTTGGGGTTTCCTGAGAGTTATCAAGATCATTTTAAATTTGACCACAAAGCTAATGTCAGAGAATAGTAGCTTTAAGGCCTCTCAAAGTATTGTACAAGAAAAAATATTCTTTTTTTCTAATGAAGAGTAGGGTATGTCCTGTTATTATACCTTTTCATTTTCCTGTATTAGCTGGTTCATTGACCTATGTCAGAGATGAAAACTGAGTGTACTTTTAATTTATTTTTATATGGAAATAGTCATTTAGGTAATGGAAAAAAAATACCATTTTGTGGAATGGCTAGTAGGCATAATTGCACTTATTCACTTTATTTCAAGATCATGCTTTGCTTTATTAGTAAAAGCATTTGTCAAAATTTTAACTTTGAGATTTTCTGAAATTATCTTTTTTTCTTTTCTTTTCTTTTTTTAAATTTGAGACAGGGTCTCACTCTGTCACCCAGCTGGAGTGCAGTAGCACCATCACAGCTCACTGCAGCCTCAACCTCCCTGGCTCAGCCTCCAGAGTAGCTGGGATTAGAGGCATGTGCCACCACCCCCAGCTAATTTTTCAATGTTTTGTTTTGTTTTGTAGAGATGGGGTCCCAATATGTTGCCCAGGCTGGTCTCAAACTCCTGGGCTTAAGCTGTGCTCCCACCTTGGCCTCCTAAAGTGCTGGGATTACAGGCATGAGCCACCACACTCGGCCCTCAAATTTATCCTAAATATAGCAATGCTAGTAATGAATTGGCATATAGTAACCACCTTTTTCTCTCTACTAGCTATGAAAGTGTCTGTTTCTATAAGTAATTATTTCTTTCCAGCTTTACAATCAGTTTTCTTTTGAGTTTTCCTTGGAAACCTCACACTCTCAGGAAAAATGTTCCAGACTCTTTCACTTTAAAGGCCAACACATGTCTCTCACATTTCATTTAAACTTCTGGTCAAGGAGTTAGCTTAATGTCAATCTCTCTATCATATCTGATGGTTCTCTGTGGCCTGGAAAAATACAATTGATAAGATTTACTGAAGGCTTTTTATGTGCCAAACACTATTGTAAACACTTTCCATTTAGTAACTCATTTAATCCTCATAACCCTATGAGCTAAGGTCATCAGCTAAATCAACCTAAGTTAGTAGGCATCTTCTTGAATGTCATACGCAATTCATTAATCCATTCATAAAATACATATAGAATGTCTGCTAGGTCCTAGATGCTCTAGATAGAAGAGTATGTAAGACTGGGTATCTACGCAGACTTTTAGGAGTTTGGGGTCAAGCAATTAGTAGCCCCAACTGCAGTTGCTTTGCTGGACATTGTGTAATTAATAGAACAATTTAATGAGGCCTCAGGCACATAGTATGTGGCAACTGATACGATGAATACATTCTTTTCTATTCCAATTAGAAGAGAGGATCAGAAACTGTTCACATTCCTGTGGATTAGATAACAATCTTCAATTACACTTTTGCCTTAGCGCTATATTAATGTTCCTGCCTTCTGTCATAGTATACTCTGAAGAAATCTGGACTGCCTGAACATTCCTCTGATACATTACATTGATGACATTATGCTGATTGTTCAGAATGAGCAAGAAGGCACTAGTATGCTAAAGGCCTTGGTAAAGACACAGTGTTGCAGAGGATTGGAAAGAAATCCTATGAAGATTCAGGGATCTGAAACTTCAATGAAGTGTTTTAGGAATCCAATGGTTAGAAACATGACAAGATATCCCTTTCAAAGTAAAAGAAAATTGCTGCATCTTGTGTTTGCCACCACAAAGAAGGAAATGAAGTGGCTGGTAGGCCTCTTTGGGTTCTGGAGGCGATGTATTCCAAACCTATGAATACTGCTAGACTGAGTGACATAGAAAGTTGCCAGCTTTGAGTGAAGAGGTCCAGGCTGCACTGCAAACAGAGCTGCCACTTGGGGCATATCTCATGGTGTTAGAGGTGACAGTGGTGGGAAAACATGCAGTGTCTTATGGCACGTATCATTGGGAGAATAACAATGTAGGGCCCTGGAATTCTGGGGCAAGGCTATGCCATTTGTAGCACAGAATTATACGTCTTTTGAGAAAAAGTTCTTGGTGAGTTACTGGGACTGGTAGAGGCAGAGTGCTTCACCATGGGGCACAAAGTGACCATGGGTCTAGAACTGAACATTACAAGTTTGCTTCTGCTGGATATGTTAAATCACAAAGCTGTATAGGTCCAGCAGTAGTCTACTTTAATATGGAAAATTACATCAAAGATTGAGCCTGAGAAGGACAAGGGACATGGCAAATTGCATGAACAGGTAGCCCAGACCAGCATGTCATTCACAACAGCTGAAACAGCACCATTCCCTAGCTTGTTCCTATGGCCATATGGGGGCCCCGTATGACCAAATGAAGGAGAAGGGAAGCTTAAGCTTGATTTTTGGGTGGGTCTATTCTGTATGTGAGTACAAGCTCAAAATGGACCATGGCTGCATTACAAACACATTCAAGGATAGCCTTGAAAGACAGAAAGACAGTGGAGAGGGAAAATCTTCCCAGTGCATGGATCTGTAAATACCTAGTCATTGACTTTTTGTGGAATGAGAAGTGGCCCAGTATATATAGACTTGGGAAATAGCCAATGGCCTGGCTGTCTGGTCAGGGGCCTGGAAAGTACCTTAGCCAGAACCATAATCCAGGGGCTTAAAGAATGTCTGATCTATGGGTATAGAATACCACACAAAAAGAATTGGAAGATTTTAGAGAAGGAGTTCTGGGACAGAGGCATGCAGGTAAACATGAAGAGTTTAGTATGACATATTATGGCCTAACAGAAAGTATCTGCTATGGAAGAGATTGTGAACAGTGAAGCAGATATAATAACCAGACCAGTTTACATAAGCCAATCTCTGTTGTTGGCTACCCTGAAACTGACATTTTGGCACATGAACAAAGTGGCCATGGTGCCAGAGACAGGCTATGCATGGGCCCAGGAGCCTGGACCTCCCATCGCCAAAGCTGACCTAGCTTCTGCTGCTTCTGAATGTCCAACCTGTCAGCAACAGAGATCAATGCTGTTATATCACTATTTCTTAATAAGACCAACTGGCCACTTGGTGGTAAGTCAACTAAAAGGGCTAGAGGGTTGTTTTCACCTATTCTGGGTATAGGCTTGTCTTTCCTGATTGTAGTACCTTAGCCAGAACCATAATCCAGGGGCTTAAAGAATGTCTGATCTATGGGTATAGAATACCACACAAAAAACATTTGAACAGGTGACTCCCTGATCATCGGGAGGAGGTAGTGCTGCTTATAGACAATATGGATAGGAATATGTATGCAACTCCTATGTGATCTACTTGGAAGCCTGCTGGTACTCCTTTGGCCCACCGTAGCTGTGAAAGGACATGTACAACAACTCTGACTTGAAAAGGGTATGACTGCCAAGGGCTCAGACCCATCAGGAATGAAGGTTTGGATCACACCACAAGGTAAGCTTCCATTACTTGCCAAGGTGATAGCTGAGGTTGAGAGGACTTGGAATGGATAATAGAGGTGGGAGAGGTTAAGTGGTGGGAGAGGTTAAGTACCTCTCCCACCTCTATTATTGTTGCAGTCTCAAGCCCAACAGCAGCAATGGGGCTCTAGTTCATCTCACTAACTTCCTTCTAAGTTTTCCCTCAGGAAGAAAAGTCCATAGGAAACATGGAGGATGTGTTCCCTAAATTTGCATAGAGAAGCAGATCTGTCCAGAGAAAGAGGTGGACTGTGGGAATCAAGAAAATCTGTCATTCAGCCTGGGTGTGGTAGCTCACACCTGTAATCCTAGCATTTTGGGAGGCCAAGGCAGGCAGATCACCTGAAGTCAGGAGTTTGAGACCAGTCTGGCCAATATGGTGAAACCCTGTGTCTACTAAAAATACAAAATTAGCTGGGTGTGGTGGTGTGCACTTGTAATCCCAGCTACTTGGGAGGCTGAGGTAGGAGAATCACTTGAACCCGGGAGACAGAGGTTGCAGTGAGCCGAGATCACGCCACTGCACTCCAGCCTGGGCAAAAAGAGTGAAACTCTGTCTCAAAAAAGAAAATTTGTCACTCAAATCTTCTGCTATAGGGAGCATAAGTGACTACTGGACCCTTACTCTTCCGGATCTACCCCTGTTTCTGCACTGAGGCAATACTTCTTTTGGGCTTCTCCTAGTCAATAACAGCAGGGGTATAATGTAGGCCCATTCCTGTGAGATGAGGGACTCCTTTTAACAGGTGACTTTGGCTTGAGGACTCCACATTGGCCTGGTTGACACTTTCTTAGAATGATGCTGTAGTATAAGGCTCTTTCTACCCAATCCTCCTTCCTTTCCCCCACTTTCCCTATTGTGAGACTTGCATCACAGTCTGAAGACTCTCTCCACTTCCTCTGGCTATCTTCCACTTACCTTTCATAGGCATTTTCCACAGTAAGTCACTTGCTCGTCTAATTCTGTTTTGGCATTTGTTTCTCAGAGGATACAAACTAACACAATGCCACCAGGGAATAAGACCTTAGCTAACAATAAAATGGTAGGGTATGAGGAAGACAGAATTAGAAACTACCTCCTGTACTGGATCTACAGAAATGTAGTATACAATGTTGACTGTGTTCTATGAACTGTTTTCTGCAAATACCAATTCAAAAAATGTTATTTTTGCTAACTTAAATAAAGAGGAAGTGCTGGAAAATAAAATGAAAGTAAAGGAATCACTTCCTCTATCTCTAACTGTTCTTTCACTTTTTTTTCCCTATTTACAGTTTTTATTATTACTTAACTGGTAATCTTTTGTATAGTCTGACAGTCTACAAATTTATAACACTTGGCATTTGAGCAAAACACTGCTAGAAAACCACTGAAAAAGTGTGTTCCAATGAAGGAGCAAAAGCATAATCTTAATTCATATAAATGAGACCATTTTGTTACTGCCTAGTCAATTGTTTGAAAAGAGAACTGAACATTAGGAATCTTGTACCGTATTCTTATCTTATCTTATCTATGCTATTACCATTTTGGCACATCTCTTAAATTCTTGAAACTGTATCTTATGTGACTAGAAAATCAAGTAAAGGCATTTTCTCTCTAAAGAAAGACATATCCTTAGATGGATAGATCCTTACATATTAATCATACTTCATGATGTGTGTGCATGCACATGCATGTGAGTGTGATGTAGAAAAAATCAGCATAGGATTTGGGGTAAGGAGACCTGAACTCAGCTCTACAACTTGTAAGAAACCTGGGCAAGTCCTATTGCCTTATTGAGTTTTGGTTACCCTGTAAGCTGTTGCAAAGTTCAAGTGTAACAGAGCATGTGAAAAGGCTTTGTAAATTATAAAATGCCATATAAACGTGAATTTTTATGATAGCGATGATAATTAGGGATCTTCTTTAGGACAGCTCCTGATATATGACAGATGTAAATAGATTAGGATAAGCAGGAAGTTAATTTAACTCATGGTATTACTCTACTAGGACTTCCATAACAAAACACCGTAGTAGCTTAAACCACAGAACTTTATTTTATCACAGTTCTGGAGACTAGAAAGGCTAGAAGTTCAAGATCAAGGTGCTGGCAGGGTTGGTTTCTCCTGAGGCTTCTCTCCTTAGCTTTCAGATAGCCCCCTTCTTGCTATGTCTTCATATTTTTTTTCTCCATCTCTGGTGTCTCTTTCTCTTCTTATACGGACATCAGTCATATTGGATTAGTGCCCCACCATTAGGACTTAATTTAACCTTAATTACCTCTTTAAAGACCCCATTTCCTAATACAGACACATTGGGCTTAGGGTTTCAACATATCAATTTTGAATGAACACAATTTAGTCCCTAACACTCATCATTAAGTATGTTCAAATCCATTCCAGGGTCTATTTGAAACTATGCTGGTCTACCTCAGGATGTGGTTCCTAGACCTCCTGCCTCAGGGTTACTTGAGGTGCTTGGTAGAAATGCAGATTCCTCAGTCCCATCTCGGGTTTAATGAATCAGAATATCTGGGGTTAGCATTCAGCAACTGCATTTTTATCATCTGGGTAAAAGTTATCTGGATGATTCTTGTGTACTAAAGTTTAACAATTACTGTTAAAATGGAAAGCACATAGAGCTTTGGAGTTCCATGGCCTGGGTTCAAATCCTGGCTCCACCAACCACTAGATGTGTAATCTTTGACAAATTACTTAATCTTTCTGCCCCACAAATTACTTAATCTTAATTGTCCCATATGTTGTAAAAATGAGGATTATTATTTCTACAGGCAGATAGTTGTGAGGATGAGAGTAAGAGGCTTAGAGGACCTCACATGCTGTAGTTGCTTCATAATATTTTTATTGTTCATTCTTGTACTTTATCTTCTGATAAAACAATGATTCCATGAACACTTTCATTTTTATGCCTTTTTTTCTTCCTTGCAATGCCATCCTCTCTTATATCTAAATCCTACCCATCCTTTAAGACAGATTTTAAATCTCATCTACTTTATGTCACCCTTCCTGATTCTCATTGCAATTTGGCTATCTTTTAGGACAGGGGTCCTCAACCCCCAGACTGGTACTGGTCCATGGCCTGTTAGGAATCAGGCTGCACAACAGCAGGTGAGTGGCAGGCGAGTGAGCATTACCACCTGAGCTCCACCTCCTGTCAGATCAGTGGAGGCATTAGATTCTCATAGAACACGAATCCTTTTGTGAACTGTGCATTCAAGGATCTAGGTTGCATGCTCCATCTAATGCCTGATGATCTGAAGTGGAATAGTTTCATCCCGAAATCATCCTCCATGGTCTGTGGAAAAATTGTCTTCCACAAAACCAGTCGTTGGTGCCAAAAAGGTTGGGACTGCTGTTTCAAGATATTCCATTTTGTATTATAGTTATTTGCGTATTTCTTGTTCCCCACTGACCATTTACAACTGATTCTATCCTAACACTTGTACACATACACACAACACACAAATGCATACAACACATACTTTTCGAGGGTACTTAGGACAGGACTTAAATTAATAAATATTTGCTGAATGGAATCAAAGGGGATATGCTTTTTGAAGGTGAAGATCCCATTTAACTCTTCATAAAATTTAGGCTTTTTTTTTTTTTAAGTGATTTTTGTATTTTTTGTAGAGACAGGATTTCACTATACTGCCCAGGCTGGTCTTGAACTCCTGGCCTCAAGTTATTCTCCTAACTCAGCCTTCTGAAGTGCTGGGATTACAGGCATGAGCCACTGTGCCTAGCCAAAATTCAGGATTTCTATGCCCATGATACAAGAAGTAGTAGCTCATGTTTTAGGGGCTGGTAGTACACAAGAAAATTTGAAACAGAATTTTGACAAATGTGAATGTGTATGCAGGGAATAAAGCTAATATATACCTTCATTCTTATATCTCAGTAAGTAAACAGAAGTGGAGCCTTTAGTTATTATTATGAACATGTGGCCAGAGAAACTTCCTGCAATGTGTAACTCTGGAAGAGTAAAAAGTTTGAGAGTGAGATTGACGAAGGATGAAGGAATTTTGATTGTTAAGAGAAACTTGGAGCCCACAGTTTATTTTGAAACAATTTTTAGTAAAGATTTAGTCAGGTTCATTCCTATGAAGGTTTAGAAATGTCTGGTCTATTTTATAGCACAATAAAACCTCATGGTTTCCTGGTTGGCTGGTATTTGTTTAAAGAGAGTGGTTTGCTGGTCTGGACAACATTTGAGAGGCTATAATGAGAGGAAATCTGATGTAAACCGTTTCACCTGTAAAAAGGAGGGTCTCTAAGGAATAAAATCAGCCATAGCCATGAAGTTCACTGGTTAAAGGAGCCATAGTTTTGATTTGTTTAAACTGTTGTTCATGTTAGAGTGGATGTTAGTCATCCTTTCAAACATGATTACACATCCCAAAATATAGTATTAAAACCTTGAATTTATATAAGGGTTCTTGTTATTTTTCACAGTTTGCACTTATATTTAATATAGTTACCAAAGCACCAAACCATGCTAGAGAGTTGTCACTGGGAACAGTCCAAGCATAATTCTAGTGAAGATTGATGTTAGGTTAAGAACTGGAGCGCTGCAGTTAATCCTGGTCATTTAGCAGGAAAATGACATAAAATACTGTTGCTTTTGTCTGAATTATCTGACTAGACATTAAACAAATTCTGTAAATGTAGAAGTCTTTATTTTGCTTTTCATTAGTAGATCTAGTTGTTTGTTTATTATTTCTGGAGCTGGTAAAAATATAGTGATTTTAAACAAAGAATGTTGAACAAGATCATTTCAATGATCTTACCCTCTGAATCTTTTCAAAAGGGAACTTTCTCACTGACTTCAAAGGGGTACACGAAAAACAGAATCAGAATAAGATTGTATGACCCATTGAAGCCAGATAATAACTGTTTAGTTATTTTAACCTCTAGCAGCTATGCTAGACATTTATATTTGTTTCTGTATTATATAGAATCTGTAGCCTCACTGTCATATTTTTTACTCTTTTATTTGTAGGATACCACTGTGAATACAAAATAAGTGTTGGTTTATCATATCTATTTCTAGAAATGTAGGGAAGACTGTAGTTAGCATACCATTAAGGGGAATCCGTTATTTTAAATGTATTTTTTTTTTACATAGGAGAAAAGTTGGTGTATGCGTACTTTATATTGTATCAATAAACTATTCAAATTTTCTTTTTACACTAAAACTAACAAAATAATGATGAAACTAAAAGCAAAGCTTTTTCCTGGCCAAACTTTCTAGAATGAAACTTTCTTTTCTTAATGTCAAAATAAGTATTAATTCATTCCTCAATCCACTGCAATCTGGCTTCTGCCCCAACTATGGCAACTGTTCCACATAAGGTTGACAACGAAATTTGTCATTGTCAGGTTTCCTTGACACCCGTGGTTACTTTCCTCTCCTCATCTTTTTAGAATGTGGCATTTTATGTTTTTTTGTCCCCCTTCTGGAAACTTCCTCATTTTGGTTTGTGACACCACTCCTGTCTGATTCTCTTTCTAGCTTTGCTACTTCCTTTTCAGTCATTCTTTTGAGCAATTCTTTAGTTCCTCGTCCCTTACATGTTGGTAGTCCCGAGTTCAAAAATAAATCCTCTTCTCTTCTCACACTATATATTCTCATAGGGGACATCTCTTTTTCTCCCAGGGTTCTCCTTCTCCATATATACTACAGGCTTCCAATCTATACCTCTAGCCCAGATTGTTTTCTTGAGCTTCAGACTTATACATCCAATGGCCAAGAAACATTCCCACTTGGATTCAATCTGTTCAAAAGGAAATCCATAATGTTTACTCTCAATTATTCCTCTAGTACTTCTTATCCTGCTCAATGGTTTCAAGATATTCCAGTCACCTAGGCTAGACCTGGGGAATCCTCTTCACAGTCTCCTTTTTCCCACATTCCAATTCTATGGAATTGATAAGAAAGTTTTATAGCTGTTATTAATTCAATTAATTCTTCCTTCCCAAATGGTACTGCTACTGCCATTGACTTACAGAACTTTATCTTTCATTTGGTCAACTGTAATGGTTTCTTAAATGATTTTCCTAGCTTTGGTCTTACATTCTTTCAAATTAACCTTCATTCAATACCAGCATTGGGTTTTGAAAAATAATTAAATTGCAATTAAATACAATAAAAATTGATCAAGGCTTCTCTCTCCTTTAAAACTTTTAAGTTTCTTACCACCTACAGAATAAAGTCCAGGTTTCTCAGAATGGCCTTTAGGGCTTCCCATGATTTGGCTTCCACCTATCTATCCAGTCTCATTTTTCCATTTCCATCTTCCCTCCCCCACAAATCATACCAATCTCTTTACAGTTCCAGAAATGCCCATGATGTCTCATGCTTCAATGGCTTTGCAATACTATTCTTTGTATGGAATACTCTTCCTCCTCCTTGTCCACCTGGGAAGCTCCTATTCTTCAATACCTAGGTTAGTACCTCTTCATCTGTGAACTACTCCATGTCCTATTACTGTACCTGGTAAGAACTCTGTTAGAGCATTTTGTACTGTACTGCATTTGTTTACTTATTTTCTCTTTTACCAAACTGAGGGCAGGGACTCTTATTCATATATGTACCTTTAGTATCTGAGTAGTGTCAAGCACATGCTGAATAAATGAATACATGTTTGCAAACATCAATCTTTTCTTGTCTTCCCTATGTTTAATGCTAATATGAATGAAATTGGTTACGGCTTATTTTTTTTTTTTCTGTTTCTCCATGTTACAACACATAGGACCTAAATCAACATCTTTTTTGCAGAATGAGATCTAAGATATGTAGGGCCATCAAATGAAGATAATATTATGTATGCATTCCTTAACATTTAACATATAAAACATTTCTGCATTTATAGTAATTAGAACAGAGGCATTAACATCTCTGAAGCATTTACTTTTTGATGAAAGGGAGCTAATTTCTCTACTTGATTGTGTAGTAAGAAGGCAGACTTAGTTGAATAAAATAATATTGAAAGTAAGGCTTAAAAAGAGTCGAACAGACAATATCATCTGGAGGTCTCCTCGGAGAAACTCAGAATCCTATGAAGTCCTGAAGGGATGTGGGAGGGTAAGAAAAAGGATAGATGTAAGAAAAATAAACTAATTTACATTTACTAAGCATCTACTCATTGTTAGTTACCTTACACATTGTAATTTAATTTAGTTCATAATAACTCTTTAAGAGGTAGACATTGTTATCCCCATTTCACAGATGAGGTAGGTAACATGAGACTTTAAGTAACCTCCCAGGTCATGTAGCTACAAATGGTAACTAGATCAGAATGACACGAAAGTTTCCTTCCTTCACATCATGCTGCCTGGCCTTTCATATGAAGTTCCCAGAGCTGCTGGGCTGCTGTGCGCAGCTTCGTAACACACACAAAGTCACATTATTTACTCCTATTTGCAATGATAATATGTAGGTGTTTCACTTAGCAGTTAATAGTAATATAACTATAATTTATTTCCAATTCCATACTTATTGAAAGTTTTTTAATGGAAAGAACAGTTGCAAACTTTTCGATGATGCGAATGAACTAGATGAATCCTTTGAGCTCCTCTTGCAAAACTGCATGAATACATTTTAAGTAGGCTTACTGGAGAAACACACAGACACACATATATCTATATACATCTATCTATCTATCTATCTATCTATCTATCTATCTATCTATCTATCTATTTTTTTTTTTGGTGCGCTCTGCTTGTTGGCTCCATTTGGAATCCAGAAATGACTGCTTTCTGGGGGAAAAGGCAGTTTGCTTTTGCTGCCTCCTGTAGATTGCTTGGCCTGGCAGTTTGTCACTTTCCTGGGCAAGTATCCAGTTTGTGGTAGTGAGGTGGTTTTGTGGCAGAACTCCACAATTAACCACAAGTTCAATGTCAACGGTAGTCTGCCACCGTCGTGGCTGTGATCCTTCAGATCTGCTGGGATAGCCAGAGCTGAAGAAACTCCTGCTTGTCTAGGGAGGGAACAAGAAAACTTGGAAAGAGTCTGCATTGCTGTTTATTGTTCAAGGTTCAGGTTTTAGATTTAGAACAAAAAATTCAGGAAATTTTAGGGTAATCATTATAGATTTAATACTTTTACCAACTGTTATATTTTAAAAGTATAATAGTAAGTTTGTGTCAGAGATACAATTGTTGCTCTGAAAACTTGAAATGGAAAGAGGAAAATTCTTAAAGTACTAGAATATATGCTTTCACAGCCAAATAATCCAGGTACTGTCACTTGAGTTAAATGACCCACACATCTCTGAAACATTTATTTTATGTTGAAAGTGAAATACAACATAAACATATGTGTAATTTCGTTTTGTAAATCTAGGAAAAGGGTTCTTTTAGTGATCTGGTGCAAATTAATGTTAAAATATTTTAAAATTACAGTATGAAAAGTTTTTTTCTATTATATTCTGAGTTTTCTATTAAAAGTCATTGACTAATAAAGCTAAAAATCAAAGGAAGTACAGTTAAAGTCTGATTTATTAAAATAGTTTTGAGAAGTATCAACACACCTGAAAAATTCTGAGGACTTGCTATAGGTTAAGTATTGGGTTAGGCATGAAGATTGAGCTAAGATTGAATAAGAGAGAATTCTTGTTTGAAGAATATATTGCAGAGGTAGCCATGTAAATAAGCAAATATGATAAAAGAACATAAACCTTTATGTAATGAACGATAACAAACTCCAGTTCCATTAGTAGGGCCACACCATCTCTGTAGTCCCATCATACCTTACACTTAAGCCATAGGATACTTGAGTTATCCAAATGCACTATAGTTGCATTGCTCTAGATTTTTGCACTGCTTGCTTCCTTTGCCCGGATTATTTTTTCTCCTTACTTTACTTAGGTAACTTCCATTTACCTTTTAATATCAAGCCTAGAAATCAGTTTCTCTGAGTCCTGCAGAGAATTACTCCTTACCTGCTACTCCTACTGTAGTCTGGGTTCCTGAGATCGCAGAGTACACTGAGGATTATTACCTCTGTATCACAGCTCCTGTTACAATGGCCTGTAATAGTCTTCTTACTGTCTTGCTCTCATGACTAAGGAACCACATCTTCACCATTATGTCTTTGTCATCTAGCACACCAGGCACATAATAAATACTGAATGAATGAATGCATTCATTAATGGAGACAGATTAAATGCTGGTGGAGGGGAGATGGTACGTAGGAAAACTGAAGAAGTAAAAGAAGTTAGGGAATATAATACAGATATGAAAGAGAGAGGTCAGGGGAAAGAGGAGAGAGATCAGAAGACAGCCATCTGGACAGATGCTGGGGAGAGAAAGAAGGAAGACTGTAAGAGACAGAAAAGGAACTACAAAAATGAGAAACTGTGAGAAAAAGCTGAGACAACTACACAGTGGGGGCACCCTAGAAGAAAATGATTTTCTTTTTTTAATAGTCCTAATACATTGTTCCCAACAGTTCTTTTTTTTTGTTTTTTGAGACGGAGTCTCGCTCTGTCACCCAGGCTGGATGCAGTGGCCGTATATCAGCTCGCTGCAAGCTCTGCCTCTGGGGTTTACGCCCTGCCTCAGCCTCCCAAGTAGCTGGGACTACAGGCACCCACCACCATGCCCGGCTAGTTTCTTGTATTTTTTTAGTAGAGACGGCTAGTTTCTTGTATTTTTTTTTAGAAGAGATGGGGTTTCACCGTGTTAGCCAGGATGGTCTCGAACTTCTGACCTTGTGATCCGCCCGTCTTGGCATCCCAAAGTGCTGGGATTACAGGCTTGAGCCACCACGCCCAGCCGTTCTCAATAGTTCTTAATCACATATTTATTCTTTTGTGCTATTTAATAGTCTATGTGCAGAGGTTCTATCTCTTAAATAGCATTTAGCACAAAGCTCCGGCGTATAGTGGGAACTAAATAGCTACTTATTGAAAGGAACTAAAAGAGTCAGTCAAAATGAGGCTCAGATTCTGAGATGAGTATTAGCTGGAAGGAACACAGGTATTGTTAACATACTTAGGCAACAGAGTTGCCACTGCACACGGAAAACAATGATCCTTTTTTATGCTAGAGAAAAGCTTGTCCATTTTTACTTTTAAATATAAGGTTGTACATGTTAATTATTTAATTCTTTGAAAAACCTTATAAGGTTTTGCATGTATCTTCAGGGATGACTCTAGTTTTATAAATGTGGAATCTCAATGATACTGGTTAATTTACTGCCTATTTCTGAGTTTCTTTGATATTTAAAATGTGTCAGACCACTTTATCCTGAGAAATTAGAAAAAAAGAAATACACAGGGGCTTGCATTGTCCTAAAATGACTTGGGAGTGGGGTGGTAAGACCCAGGATCCCATGTCATGGTAAACCAGGAGAGGGGAGAGATTCATTAAGAAGTGGAGAGATCATGGGTCAAAACGTGAGGTAAGGCACCTAATGTAGATGACGGCGTTAGCAAACCACCACGGCACGTGTATACCTATGTAATAAATCTGCATGTTCTGCACATGTATCCCAGAACTTAAAGTATAATAATAACTAAAAAAGAAAAAAAAGATGTGAGGGAAGGCAAAGTCAGGTAAAATGAGGCTGGGGTAAAGCGCTGGGAAAAGTCAAAGCGCTGGGAAAAGTCAAAGGTATACTGTGACTTTAGTTTTTTTTTCATGACAGATAACGGTCATAAATTCTTGAACCTAAAGAACTAAGTATTTTATTGGTTGTTTAAGTTTGGCAAGGGAATAATTAAATAATTTGACCTCTTAAGAAATGCGGCCTAGTAATAATCTTTGACAAAGACTGTAAACAGAGAAGGGAGCTGCTATAAACATAGCTAGCTCATTCTTTTTGTGCATATTTTTAGTTAAGTAAACTTCTGATGGTCTTTGGTCACGTCCTTACATTTTATTTTAGAAATCTCTCAGGTGCTAGGCTGGCCTTCAGAGGGATGCACTCTGATTATGGGTTATCGAAAGAGTTGGGCTTGTAGCCTTATAAAAACCTGAATGACAGCTAAAAGAAGGCTAGAGAATTGAGAAGACAATTTTGTGAGGAGAGCTTTGGATTTTTCAGAAAACAGTCTTTTGATACAATCTCTTTATTTTTACTTGTCAACACTGAGAGTTTGGTTTAGTTTGGTAGTATAAATAATATAAAAGTTTGCTCTTGGCTCTTACTCTTATTATACTATTGGCAACCTGAAAGGTGAGTCTTAAGGATGCCTATGTATCTTTGGCATACAGAAATCAGAGCTTTTTAAGACTAGAAGGGATTTCAAAGGTTATCTAAATTAATTGCTTCATTTTACATTTGAGAAGAACAAGGCCAATAAGAGTTATAGGATTGCTTAATGGCAGGGTATGAATGGCTAGGCCCAGACAAAAACTCACAAAACTGGATTTCTACTCCCCTACCGTTATTGACCATATGCCAATCCTACCTTAGATGACAACTTCAGATTAAATGCACACACACGCACAAGCACACACACACACACCTTTTAATCTGAATTTGTTCTAATTTCCAAATCAATTTATTATTTCCTATGGAATTTATAACGGGAATTTCAATAATGCTGGTGCTAGTTTTGTCATGCCCTTCTGTACAAACTCAAAATGTATCCACTGTTTTTTACTTTAATCTTCAACTGGTGGTAATGAGTTCTATGCACATCATATAAAAAATGTATTTCCTGAGTTTTGCTGAAATTAACATTTTTTTCTTTTAATTGTCATGGGGATAAAAGACCTTTTGAATTTTATCTTTTAGGACAAGCATTTGGGTAATCCATTAGAAAAGGAAAAGCAAAGGAAAGGGAATTCTGGAACTTTTTCATTTTGTTTATATTCTTGTGCTAATTTCTCAGTGACTTTTGCTGTGCATGTGAACTACGACCATATACGAAAATGGGTCTGTTTTAGGTCATGGCTGTGGGCAGAGATTAATTGGTGAAAAATGGGCCTGTTTGTGGGATTTACCACACAGCAAGGTTTCTCATCTCTCTAGAAAAATGTGAAATTAGCTCGTTGAGAAATGCAGTCCGGTCATGAGGTTGAAGTGACAGCTTAGGGAGGGAAACACAGTTCACTCTCTAAGGCGGTTATGATTGGTTAGATTCCAGAGCAGTTTCTTTGGTGTAGCAAAGTTCTTTTCTTCTCACTTTCAAGTCTGTGTTTCCTAATGTTGCTAGTTTCACCAGTACTTCACAAATAGCATCTTACTGGGCTTCCTTCAAGGCCAGCTGATCCAAACTGGGGAGTGGTCTTGGAGAGGATTCCTAGTTCTCCCGGCTCCCCATCTGGAACATGTTACAGTGAAAAAGCCTTCAATTTGCAAAGACCAATTGCGACAGCAAATTTGTGCTGTGTGGAAGGGGATACAGGATGTGAACCAGTAGATACATATGGCAAGGGTGAAAAATGGAAGGCGAGACGTTGGTTCCTTGTCTGTGAAGATGGTTCTTGAGCAACCCTTAAGAACGTGTACCTGGAGTGCTCCCAGAGTGCACTCCACGTACACGTTCCTCTCTAAGAGCCACTGCAAGGATCCTGGGCCTGCTGCGTGGCCCAAGAATCCACGTTGCTCTGAAGGCCAGATCTAGCCACAGTGATGAGGGTTTCTTCGCCATGGCCTTGGTGTTGGCTGGCCTTCATTTGGTCACAGTCTGAGGACTCACCCTGAACGAGGCTGAGGTCAGAGACTGCGCCCCGCCCCTCCCACACTTAGCTCACCATCCCCACTAAGCACACCCCTTGGGAACCACAAACGCCCTCTTTCCCGACGACCCCAGTAGTGACCTGTGGGATTCTGGCTGGGTGTCTGTGACTTACCCTCAAAGAGAACCTGCACGCCTGGGGTCCCAGGATGGCTGGCTTGCCCCTCCCATCCGAAGAAGACCTCGTCCTTCTCTCTTAGTCCCGGCCGGTCTTCGGACTGCCGCCGCCGCGCTCACCTCGGCCCGGGCACGCTGGGTCGGCGGGGTCCCGGCTCGCGTCCCTGTTGGGCGACGGCGGCGCGGGTGGCGGCGGGACAAGGCG
>NW_016807378.1:1460333-1463880 GCF_001698545.2 Rhinopithecus bieti | reverse complement strand
AATGTTTTATTCTGGAAAAGATTCTTAAAATACACGAAGCCTTTTAAAAATGCAGAAGCAAGTGCCTTTTGTCATTGAATAGAAATCAAATAGCCCGCTAATCACATGACACTTTTTAAGGATTGTATATGCAATAGATGAGTTCGCAGAAGAATGAGGTGAATCATTTGTGGTTGAATAGATTGACTACTCCCGCTTTTGGCATACTCTGATGTGTGTCTTTTTGCTGCCATTTATGTGTTTGCTGTTATAATGATGCCTGCCCAAATACAACATACAGCCTTTAGAATGAGAGGATACATCTGTGAGTTTTAATCAGTGTGGTTTCGTTATTGAAAACCATGAGGAAAAATCTGAGATTTTATCGTTAGAAGAACAGTGATGAGCTTTGCAAATGAGAGTAATTTAAATGAAAAGACAGCAGTATAGGTGAATATGATTTTTTACGGACTAATTCAGTGTTCTTTGTATTTGTTGCATAATTAGGAGAATGTTTTAACAGTTTAAACTTTAAACTTGGTAATTCCTGGAAAGATGCCAATAGAAAAAAACCTATTTTTTCCCCATAGGTTTACATAGTTTCGTTTTTTAAAGGGATTGAAATCATCAGCAAATGAGATTACATCTTTATGTAGTATTGGAAAACCTACCTGTTCCACATCAACAAGAAACTCAATAAGTATAGCTACTATTATTGAGGATTTATGAAGTGCAAAACATTTTACACATACTGTCTCAAATCCTCACAAGAACGGTGTTTGGCTGGTGCCATTAACCTCCAGAGATGAGAAATCTAGGCTTATAGAGGTAATGCAACTTCACATGTCTAGTAAGTGGTAGTTCTGGGATTTGATTAGATTTTTCAGTTTTCAATGCTGTGTTCTGCACAACTAACTGGTAAGTATAGTGGTTTTCAGTAGGAGAGTAAGAGCGTAACCATAGGTTTTCAGAATTTTTGGATTAGTGATACGCTTTACACTGGGAGCCAATATGTTGGAGACAAAAGTTTCTTGTCCTTAATGCATTTGATGCATTCTTCTCTCTTCTTTTCTGTTCTCTTCCTTCACTTCTTGTCTGTCTTCTCTTCGAAATATTTTCTAAGCTACTACATTGATTTTATGACATGTTGAACACTGATCTGTAGTGTTCCAATGACACAATACTTTGCTTCTTGAATTGGCTTCAGAGGCCACTTCTGTGGTCAACCTCTTGAAAAAGTTTTGTTATACCTTTCGTTTTCTCAGTTTACTACCAGTGGTAATAGACAGTACTTTAGGAAAATGTGTGTTGGAAGAAAAATTGTTTTGAGAGGATTTATTATGGAACAAAGTAGTATCAACTATTTTCATAGAATGGAATTAATATTTGAATTTTGACCAAATGTGAACACATTGCATTTTTTAACACTGGAAAATTGTTTTAGCAGTTTCATCACTTTTGTGGGCAATTTCCTGAACTTAACAGTTACAGTTTAACATATTTTAATTGTAATTTGTTGGTGGTGGTAATTCTGTCTGTCCTTTTGTAAGTGGAAAATGTCTAGATTTCTTAATCCTTGTGTGGTGCTCTTTCCATCACAGCAACCTTTTCCAACCTTTAGGTGCAGTGTTAAGTACCAGGTAGCTTCAATTATTGTTTATATTAGAGGAAAATACAATTTGTGCTTCTAAAAAGGGTGTATTTTCTTAGTGCAGAAAATCCTTATTCACATTCTACTTTTAATAGGAACATTTTTGCACACTTAAAGTATATGTGAATAGTTCAGCGTTTATACATGCCTACCTAATATTCAGTGTCTACAAAATAATTCTATTTTGACATTGCTAGAAAAGAGTATTTTTAATCTAGCAGATACTGTCATAACAAGAATTTTATTTTGCTTGTTCCTGAAGTCTAACAGTGAATTTGTGCTTTTGTTTGCATATATATTATGTTAAATATTTTGAGAGGAAATCAGTACTTTTATGGAAGTAAAAGATCAGGAGATTTTTCTAATTTTCAAAGTGTTGTATATGACAGTGGTAAAAACACTTTCTTGTTTCAGAAAGTAAAGGAAGATGAAAAGATTTTAGATAGGACCTGTCATAGGGGAAAATGTCCTGGATTCATAGGCAGAGGATTGAGGAGTTTTGGCTTAACTGTTTAATTTAGGAAAAGTCAGTGAACCTTTCTGAATCTTAGCATCCTGTCAAATTAAGGGATTCTAGTAGATGAATTCCGTAATACCTTCTAATTCTAAAATTAAATTATATAATACCTTCCATTTCTAAAATTAAATTCTTTTAGTTTACACTTTTGGTAAGGTAGAAATAAAACTATAAATAAGATGTCACAAACCAGTAATTCTTGCAGTTTTACTTAAATGTTGAATGTTGACCTTACTAACCTATGCTTTCCAAGTATAGTAATTGGAAAAGATGAGCAAATATCCTGTATGTTTTGGATAGAACTTTAAAAAAGTATATGGGGGTTCATTTTAGGATGGTAATAAAATTATAACATTTTCATTTCCTTAGGAATTTAAAATTTTATTAACCTCTTTGAAAGCCACTTAAACGTCTATCAATAGAAATGTTTTAATTGTAGAATAATAGATTTAAAGTAGTTTTAACTTTTGGGATGTTATATTACTGTGTTGAAAATAATGGCATGTTTGTAAAACATTTGATTTTATAATTAGATTTATAATATTTGATTTAAATGCTGTATGTGTCAGTTCAGTTCTTAACTAAGGGTTTTTTTTTTTGGCAAAGCATTTAGAGATTTGAAACCCAAATCTAGTTACTGTTGATGGTGTTCTGCTTTGGTGGGTTAATGGAAAGAAGCACTGAGTTTGTAGTCTTATCTGCCAAGAATCAGCAGAAACTAATAGGAAGTTAAAAAAAATTAGTCATCTGCATAGAAGCTTTGAGCAGAATTGAACAAGCTACATTTCTGTGCCATTTTAATTGCATATTCTACAGTGCAGTTTTCAGCTTTTCAATGAGATCATTTTGTGTTTGAGTAGGTAAATACAAGGTTTTGAAAGGCATAAGTTAGTGTGTGAGATATTTTTCTATACCTTTAATGCTAAGTGCTTTCTAAATGGTTAGGTAAATATTTAAAAATTCCGTGGCCCTAATGCCCATAAATATTACTTAAAGTGTTAATTTTATTTGAAAAGGTATATATGTGTAGTATGAGAACTTAAGAAAGAGAGTTTTTTAAAAGTGTGATTATTTACTCACCTAACGAATTTGCAAGGCATAATCCCCTGTTAATTTCTTTAAGAATACTGTAGTATTTGTGAAATTTATTTTATGGCTTCAATGAGTGAGCATTTTATTCCAATTTCATGTTACTATTTTGTGGTAAAATATCAGCCTACATAATAATTTTATACTTTATTTTGTAAATATAGTATGTACTCTGCCGTTAGGGTTATTTTTCAAAAACACAGATTTGATAGAGTCACCCGCTCTGTTTTAAAAATCTCTTATGGTTTTTCAGGCCGGGCGCGGTGGCTCAAGCCTGTAATCCCAGCACTTTGGGAGGCCGAGGCGGGCGG
>NW_016807378.1:1454080-1456241 GCF_001698545.2 Rhinopithecus bieti | reverse complement strand
AAAAAAAAAAAAAAAAAAAAAAAAAAGCATTTTATTACTAATGGGACACTCACTCCCCACATACATTCTAGCTGTGCTGCTTCTTGTTATTGACATTGTTGTGGATTTTTCTCTTTTGATTCTACCATCTCCACTTGTTGAAATCTCCTTTAAGGAACAAATAAGATTAGGAAGACTTTAGACAGTACACTGATACTCAAATTTATATATAAGTTGAGAACAAAACTCCAATATAGCAGAATGGGCCATATTTAAAAATAAGAGTTGACAAACCATGTGAAGCAGTGCTGATGGGTATTTTCATTATAGTGCATTAGATAGTCACATCTCCATAATTTGTTTTTATACACCTAGTAGAAGGTAAGCATAAGTAAAACCATAAAGTTTGTTTTTCATTGTTGTCAGACTATGCTCCTCAGTGGCAGGCCCTTCTCTCATTCTTTCTCTTTTCACTTTCAATTACCAAGTCAGCTTATTTCCCTAGCACACTCTTCTGCCTTCTGCACCCCATCCAAAGCAAGAATTTATACTTGCCGAAAAAGCCTATTTCAGTATAAATGTTTGTATAGGTATATAAAATATAGGACAGGTTCAGAGTTTATCTAATTGAAATCTGCTCATTATATGTTGTACAAGGAAAATAAATTGAACTCTAGAGAGAGAAAAATACTGGCTCAGGGTTATTCTGTGAGATATTTGGAAAACAGAGACTAGAACCTAGGTCTTTACTCCTAATCCACTTTTACTTTCCACAAGGAGAATGTATACTTTCCATCATAGCTTTCCAAGGCTGTACTTAATTTTGCCAGGTATCTCTAATTATATGAAAAAAGGCAGTGTTTCTGGTTAAAGGAGGTTAAAGGAGGTTAAAGGAGGTAGGCGAGAAGCTAGAGAGAGTCAGTTAAGAGGGACTCATGAAAATCGCATAGTTTATAATGACCTTGATGACAAACTTCTGATACAGTTATTTCAGAGTAATTTGTAAGGATGCAGCTGGTCTCAAACTCATGTACTTACATAACATTTATTTTATATGTTGAAGACAGAGGGGAGGGTCAAAAGGAGAGTAGGAAGAATGGAAGTGAACTGGCTGTTGCCTGCTTTGCTTAAAGGCTTTCAATTTAAACAAAAGAAACTGAAAAACTTTTAGCTGTAAACAACACTTTGGGAGAACTGGATTCTGTCTGTGGGTGGTTCCTGACAGTTTATAACATTGAGTTGTTGTTCACGTTGTTATTTACAAGCTGATCTGCGCTTATTTAGGTTGTTGTTATAAGCCTGTTCTTAGAACTTGGGGCAGAAGAGTGTATCTCCCACTGTTATTTATTTATTTATTTGTTTATTTATTTATTTATTTATTTATTTTCTTTTACAACCAAGATCTTTCCTTCTGTCATTGATTTACCTAGCAGGTAACTTTACAGATTTCTCCTCCTCCATCTGCCACAGTACGTTGTTTGGCCACCTCTTCCTTAAATTTCATACAACTTGCATTCAGCAATATGTATTTTTTTTTTTTTGAGAGCATCTCACTCTGTTGCCCAGGCTAGGGTGCAGTGATGTGTGATCTTGCCTTACTGCAAACTCTGCCTTGCAGGCTCAGGTAGTCCTCCCACTTCAGCCTCCTGAGTAGGTGGGACCGCAGTGCGTGACACCATGCCCCGCTAATTTTTGTATCTTTCTTTTTTGGTAGAGAAAGGGTTTCGCTGTGTTGCCCAGGCATGTCTCAAACTCCTGGGCTCTATTGATCTGCCCATCTTGGCCAAAGATGTCCATATTTGAGAATATGTTACCTTACGTGGCAAAATGGACTTTGGAGATGGGATTAAGGATTTTGAGATGAAGAGATTATCCAGGATTATCTGAGTGGGTGCAGTGTAATCATGAGGGTCCTTAAAAAGTAGAAGAGAGAGGCAGAAGAGATCAGAGAAGATTTGACAGTGGAAGCAGGGTTGGAGTAATACAGTGTGAAAGGAACTCACTCAACCCGTCTTTGCTAACTTTGGTGATGGAAGGCGGGGACCCTGAGCCAAGAAAAGCAGGCAGCCTCTAAGAAGATGAAAAAGGTAAGGAAGTAGATTTTCTCCCTAGAGCTCCCAGAAAGTTTTGAAGCCCCACTATCATCTTGATTTAGTTTAGTGAGACCTGTATCAGACTTCTT
>NW_016807378.1:1442870-1453889 GCF_001698545.2 Rhinopithecus bieti | reverse complement strand
TTTTTTTTTTGAGACGGAGTCTCGCTCTGTCGCCCGGGCTGGAGTGCAGTGGCTGGATCTCAGCTCACTGCAAGTTCCGCCTCCCGGGTTTACGCCATTCTCCTGCCTCAGCCTCCCGAGTAGCTGGGACTACAGGTGCCCGCCACCTCGCCCGGCTAGTTTTTTGTATTTTTTTTTAGTAGAGACGGGGTTTCACCGTGTTAGCCAGGATGGTCTCGATCTCCTGACCTCGTGATCCGCCCGTCTCGGCCTCCCAAAGTGCTGGGATTACAGGCTTGAGCCACCGCGCCCGGCCCTGTATCAGACTTCTGACCTGCAGAACTATAAGATACATTTGTGTTATTTTATGCCTTTGAATTTGCAACAATTTGTTACAGGAGCATATTAGTTTGCTAGGGCTGCCATGACAAGGTTCGACAAACTAGGTGACTTGAATAGCAGAGACGAATTGTCTCACAGTTCTGGAGGCCAGAAGTCCAAGATCAAGGTTATCTCCAGGGCTGGTTCTTTTTGAAGGCTGTGAGGGAGAATCTGTTCCATGTCTTTCTCCTGGCTTCTGGTGGTTTACTGGTGATCTTTGACTTGTAGATGCATCACCCTGATCTCTTTGTTCATCTTCATGTGGCATTCTCCCTGTATGTTCACATAGTCTTTCCCTGTACCTGTCTTTGTTTCCAAATTTTCTAATTTTCTAAGGGTCCAGGTCATATTGGATTGGGGTCCACCCTGATTTGCCCCATAGAGACCTTATTTCCTAATAAGATTACATTCTGAGGTACTGAGGATTAGGACTCAACATGTTTTTTTTGGGGGTGATACAATTCAACCAATGCAAGTAGAAACAGAAAACTAAAGCTATGTAAAATTGAATTGTTTTTCAAAATAGATGCTGAATATAAGTTGATGCATTTGTATTTTTGCTGGCAATGAGTAAGAATGCCCCTGGATCCACATTCTTATCAACCAGTGCTTCCTATTTACTGACTTTTAAGTTTGGCTGGTCTAGTGGGTATGAAATGGTATTTCTTTGTGATTGTAATTTGCGTTTTTCTAATTTTTAGATTTATATGTGTGTTGTGATGTAGAGATTCAATCTCATTTTTTATATATATGGATATCCAGTCATGCCAACACAATGTATTGAAAAGTTTATTTTTTCTCCATTCATCAGGGCTGCCTCTGTCCTGTATCAAATTTCAATATACATATGACTGTATCTGGGCTCTATTATGTTTGATTTGTTAGTTTATGCATCCTGTGTTAATACCACACTGTCTTAGTTATAATGGCTTTCTAATAAGGCTTAATATCCATTATTGTTAGTGTCCATTGATGTGCAGAAGTTTTCAATTTTGATGAAGTTTATCTACTTTTTCTTTTGTTGCCTGTGATTTTGGTGTCATATCAAAGAAATCACTGCAAATTCAATGTAATGAAGCTCTCCTTCTGTGTTTTCTTTGAGGAGTTTTATAAAAGTTGTAGTTCTGATGTTTAGGTCTTTGATTCATTTTTATTTGTTTTTGTATATAGTGTAAGGTAATGGTGCAACTTTATTCTTTTGCCTGTAGATATTCAGTTTTTCTAAGACCATTTGTTGAAAAAAAATGTTCTTCTTTTAATAACTTTTCAACAAAGTGTTGACTTCTTTGTTGAAAATTATTTGACAGTACACGTGAGGATTTATTTCTAGGCTCTCTGTTCTGTGTCATAGGTCTATATGTCTGTGTTTATGTCAGTACCACACTGTTTTGATTATTGTATCTTTGTAGTAAGTTTTGAAATCATGAAGTTTGAGACCTCAAACTTTGTTCTTTTTCAAGATTATTTTGGCTGTTTGAGTGTCCTTTGAGATTCCATATGAATTTTAAGATGAATGTTTCTGTTTCTGCAAAAAACATCATTGGGGTTTATTTTTTATTGTAGTAAAAACTGTAAAATTTACTCTGTGCTTTATTTTTAAGTGTGCAGTTCAGTAGTGTTAAGTATATTTACATTGTTGTGAAACAGATCTGCCTATCTTTTCCATCTTGCAAAACTAACACTCTATACTCATTAAATAATGAATCGCCTTCTCCTGTCCCCTGGTAATCACCATTCGACTTTATGTTTCAATGAATTTGATGACTTTAGATACCTCATATAAGTGGAATCATACAGTATTTATTTGTGGCTTGCTTATTTCACTTAGTATAATCATCTTTGGGATTTTGATAGGGATTGCCTTGAATCTATAGATTGCTTTGAGTAGCACTGGCATCTTAACAATAATAGGTTTTCTCATCCATGAAAATGGGATATCTTTTGATTTATTTTTATATTAATTTATTTCAGCAACGTTTTCATAGTTTTCAGTGTATGAGTCTTTCACCTCCATGGTTAAGTTTATTCCTGAACATTTTATTCTTTTCAGTGCTGTTGCAGATGGAACCGTTTTCTTAATTTCCTTTTTGAATTATTTATAGTGTAAAACTGTATGCATCTGATTTGTATGAGGTGATTTTTCTATATTGCAGCTTTGCTGAATTTGTTTGTTCTAATAGTTTTTTTTTGTGAAATCTTCAGGGTCTTCATTTAGTGTTTGACCCCTAAAATTAGTGCTGTATATGTAGACCGAGAAACCTCAAGTAAAAATTTAAATTGGCCTCAAGTTGGTAATGCTCCAAGGCAATGGTTAGAAGCAAATTCAGATTCTCCAAGGCCTCAAATAATTCCTACAGATAAAATCCCAAGGAAATTGAGCAATGCTTAGTCAAAAATCCACAAATCAGGCAAGGAAACAAGGCACTATGAATAAGAACCTAAGAAAAGTACACAACAAAAACACATCCACCAAAGCTTCAGATTATATAAGAAATATAAAAACGCACTTATTATGATTAAAGAAATACAATAGAAACCTGAAGAAAAATGATTGGGGGACAGGTGATTAAAAAAACTGTCACTGGCCGAGTGTGGTGGTTCATGCCTGTAATCCCAGCACTTTGGGAGGCTGAGATGGGTAGATGGCTTGAATCTGGAAGTTCGAGACCAGCCTGGGCAACATGACAAAACCTGTCTCTACAAGATACAAAATATTAGCTGGGTATGGTGGCGAAAGCCTGTAGTCGCAGCTACCTGGGAGGCTAATGTGGGAGCATCTCCTGAGCTGGGGAGGTCGAGGCTGCAGTGAGCTCTGATTGTACTATTGTACTGCTGCCTGAGTGACAGAGTGAGACTCTGTCTCAAGAAAAACCCCCCAAAATCCCCAAACACACACAAAAATAGTCATATAGATCAGAAGAGTTGGAGAATAAGAAGTAAAGAATAACTTGGACTTAATTGAAGTTTGAAAAGGGGATAACAAAATGGAGAGGAAGAAACATTTGAAAGGATAATGGCTGTAAAATAGCATTTTATAGAACTGATGAAAAATGCCAAGTTTTTGTCCAGAAAGCTCACTGAATCTCAAGCGAATAAATTAAAAGAAACCCATATGTTATTGCAAAATTGCAGAACCTTAAAGAAAAAGATAACCACTAAAAGAGCTCAGAACAGAGAAATTACCTCCAAAAGAATGAATGGCAGTTTTACTGAAAGGTGACTTATCAGTAGCCACAGTGGAATCCATAAAACAGTGGAATATCAACCGACAGGTGCTGAGAGAAAATAACTGTCAAACTAGGAATCAGTGCCTCGCAGAACTATCTCCCTAGGAAAAGTGCAAGCTAAAACAATTTTAGAAAAGGAAAATTGAGGGAGTTTTTACTACTGAAAGTACATACTCAGGCAGAAGAAATGAATGAGATCAAGAAGGTATACTAGTGATAAATATAGGTAAAAACAAACACTTATATTGTAAGACATTATTAACAATGCCTTCTAAGAGAACAGGCTAGAACTAAAGTACTAGAAAACAAGAGCATTTACATTGGAAAGAAGAAATTAGAAGAGTATGTTAAAAAGTTATATTTCAAGGGGGAGGGCTAAGAGTTTGACTTTAAATCTTGTTTGTACACAATAGCTGTCTACACACACACACACACACACATACACACACACAGCTAGTTCAACTGCTGAAAGAATAGATATTGTGTGAATGGCTTCCAAACAAATAGATGTGACAAAAGAATTGAGGGAAAAAAGGAGAACAAATAAGTAATATAAGAGAAAAAAGGAGGTCAAAAAAGGAAACCTAGCAAACAGGACAAATACTTAAAGCATGTAAAAAGATAATAGAAATAAATCTAGATACCACCACGAATTACAATAAATATAGAAGCAAAAACTTTTGTGAAAAGAATATAAAGATTGTCCACTTGGATTTTCTGACTGTATACTCTTTGCAAACATAAGAATTTATCAAGGTTGAAAATAAAAGAACGGAAAAAGGACACAAGACACTATAATAAAACTGGTAAAATATTAATGTCAGAAAACCTGGGAAAACACTTTCCTAGAGAAAAAGATGATCATTATGTAATTATAAAAGACTGAATTCACCAAGAAGATAAAATTTATAATTGTAGATACCTAATAACATAAATGTCTATGTCTACATATATACATACACGTATATACACACATATAATTGATAACTATTTCCAAATTCACCTACAGTAGAAAGCATTCCTTTTGTATATTATTTATGCCTTTAATTCATTCCTATCACATTAATATACTTTTCTTATACTGTCTTAATTAACCTTTCGGTTATTAGCCCCCTTTTTTGAGCACCTCAGTGTGCTAGGTGCTGTGGGGGAATATAAAGATCTGTAAGATATGGTTCTATCTCTAGGGAGTTTATATCTAGTAGACTCAGATGTGCAAATTGGCTCACTGTGAGACACAATTGTGTAATTGCTGTGTTCCAGTCAGAGCACCATTTGCGGAAGGCAAAAGAGTGATCAATTTTTCAGAGGAGTGTCTTTATAGAGGAGGCATTTGAAGGACATATTATATAAGACTTGATTAAGTAGAGACAGGCGTTGAGACCGGTAAACCATCTGGTAAAGTTCATGACTTTGTTGTGGAAATCAGAATGGAAAGCTAGTAAAGTAAGGAGTGTAGAGTTAGTGTGGGAATGTTACTGGAAAAGACTGAAAGATTGGTTGAGAGTAATGTATGGAAGATATTGAATGCCATCCTAAACTTTTTGATTTATTCAGTGGAAGATGTTGGAAGATTTTCAGAAGAGAAGAGACATTTGCTTTATTTAGTTTAGAGAGATTTTTGACAATGGGAAAAGTAGATCGGAGAATGAAAATATTGGGAGCAGGGAGCCCGTTATAATCCTTCGTTTGAGAGACTGAGAACAGTGGGAGTGGAAAAGCCCTGGTGATAGGGAAAAGGGAGGTATGAAGATGCTTAAAGTCTTAGTGACTGAAAGTTTAGTGGTGTCATTAGCTAATGCAGTGAACACTGGAAGATGAGCTAGTTTGGGAGAAATGATAAAGAGCTTGACTTTATTGATTAATGTATGTTCCAGTTTTCACATGTGAATGGTTGATACCTCTTTTACATCTCTAAATGGGATGTAAACTCCCTGAGTGTAAGAACTAAGCATTTCTGTTTTGTATTTATCATTTACATTTTGGAGTTCACAATGGATATCTGTTATTATAGTTATACTTATTGTCATTTCTTACAATATTTCCATGTTAACCTTGAGTGAAGAAAAGAACTGTGGGTAGAGATGAATCCCAATTTCCTACTGTCTTTGGTATTTTCATTGATAGTCAACTATTGCACAGTGGTAAAGCTAGACTACTTGAGTTTAAATGTCATCTCTGCTACTTACAGAATGTTGGACAAGTTATTTAACTTCTGTGTACCCCAGTTTCTCTGTGTATAAATTAGGGGTAATAACAGTATCTATCTTGTTGATGTGAAATAAATGTGATATGAAATGTTGTGAGGATTAAATAAGTTAATAACCTGTAAGTTCTTGGAACAGTGTCTGGCACCTGGCAAGTTTTCAACAGGTTAGTTGTTAACGGCTGTTATTATTAATATTTGAAATTCTCATCCTTGAATTATTTAAGTTTATGCCAAGTTTCTCTAAATTAATGGTAAAACTAATTGAAATTTAGGTCTATGAGACAATCCTTTTTTATTGTCTCAGTACTTCTCTTGAAACTGGTATTAAGCAAAAAAGCAAATCCTTTCCATAAGGGATTATATAGGGGAAATTCTTTCAACCAGTGATCAATATTTAGGACAACAAAGAAAAGATACAAGGAGTAATTTAAAAAGTGATTAAAAGGGTGGTAATTTGGATTTATTTTCTTTAAAGTTTCAGAGTTAAAGATTAAGAACCTTTGGTCTTCCAGAAAAAAAAAAAATATCAACTGCTACAATCATAATTTACTGTCCTATAAGCTTTTTGTTCCAGTTTGTCACTTTGGAGTTGGAAGTACACTGGGAAGTCAAACAAATGTCTTTACCCATAATTCTTCCTTCACACACTGTCTGTTAAGCATGTTGTTAACTATGCAGCACCTCCCCAGGAATGGTAAGAGGGAGATAAAAGATACGGAAACAGAAAGAAGAGAAACTGTGTGTAAAAGAGGGACTCTTCCAACCCTAAAAGAGGGACTCTTCCAACCCTCTTCCTCACTCTAGTCAGTATTAGTCACTTTGCTTTACTGCTTCAGTGTAACACTTTATTCCACTTTTCAGAAAAAGTCTCCTGAAGAGCTTCTACCAGTTAGATGGTGATGGTTCAAAGCAGACAAAAATAAATATGGATAGGAATTTTACCAATATATGGGAAAATATTTTTTTTAGAGGAACATACCTACATACACATTACTAAATACCAGTGTTTATCATTACGTAAGTCATTTTTTTGTTTGGTTTTGTTGTAAAAATAAGCACCATATAGAAATAACTTTAATATCTGAAAATTCATTTCTTCAGCAACATTACTGGGCATTCTGCTAGGAGCTATAAGGGCTATGAAGAAGAATCATGTAATGCCATTACTCTTAGGAGTTTAATGTAAGATAAAAAGTGAAGATTTTATTTTAAATAATAAAAAAGACGGCCGGGCCGCGGTGCTTCAAGCTGTAATCCCAGCACTTGGGGAGGCTGAGACACCGATCACGATGGTCAGGAGGATCGAGCACCATCCTGGCTAACACGGGGGTGAACCCCGGGTCTCGTACTAAAAAATACAAAAAAACTAGGCCGGGGGCGGAGGTGCGCGCCGTAGTCCCAGCTACTCGGGAGGCTGAGGGCAGGGGAAATTGGGCGGTTATAAAGCCCGGGGAGGCTGGAGCTTGGGGCAGGGGTGAGGCTGGAGATCCGGCACTGCATTCCAAGCCCCGGGGCGGAAAGGGATTCGAAGGACTCCGTCTCCAAAAAAAAAAAAAAAAAAAAAAAAAGACAGTGCAATTAATATTGTGGTGTTTGAGAGGTTTCAAAAAATAACACCCAAATTCCCTGCCCAAATTTTGAGAAGAGAGTGACAGGTGAGATATCAGAATACCATCTATATTCCTGATAAAACTGTTATTGGAAGGCATGGCTTATTCTGTAGATAGTTTTGCTTTGTAATACTGAACCCCTGAGTTAAACAGACTTACCGGGTCATTAGCAGAATGGGACCAGGAACATTTTCCCTATTTGCCTGGAGAGCCTATCCATAGAGAAGCATTGGAGAACTTCTGCTTCCATCTAGTGGGTAGGCTTCCAAGAGCAAAAAGCAAAGGGTAGAATTATGCTTACATGATTCATTAGTCTAAACTTACCAGTCAGGTAAGTCACTATCCTCCTTCTAGGAGATAAATAAGTGAAGGGTAGAGAGAATCCAAAACTATTTAGTGACAGTTTTTCATAGAAGCCATAGGATTGAGAAAAAGACATTGCCTCTGTCAACACGATAATAGAAAAAGCTATTTGAAATTCTGACATCTTTTAGACAACATGTTTTAATTTTTTAGACAACATATTTTAATTTTGCTTGTCACCATTCTTTTCTTTTTTTTTTTTTGAGATGGAGTCCTGCTGTTGTCGCCTAAGCTGGAGTGCAATGGCACTATCTCAGCTCACTCCAACCACCGCCTCCTGGGTTCAAGGATTCTCCTGCCTCACCCTCCCAAGTAGCTGAGATTACAGGCACATGCCACCACTCCCAGCTAGTTTTTGTATTTTTAGTAGAGACAGGGATTTTGCCATGTTGGCCGGGCTGGTCTCGAACTCCCGACCTCGTGGTCCGCCCGCCTCGGCCTCCCAAAGTGTTAGGATTACAGGCATGAGCCACTGCGCCCGGCCCTGCATGCCACCTTTCTTGTAACTATAGTGTCTATATAGTTGCATGGAATGTACATAATTTAAAAACTGAGCCTAGATTCTGCCTTTCTTCATTTGTTTCTTTCTCTCAACAAAATTGAGTCATTTATTTCTGTGCATTTATTGTTGCACTTAATACTCTCTGTCATATTTGGGTTGATAGGCCTTTCCTGTTTCTACATTTTATGTCCTTTAAATGCAGGGACAGTATCTTATTTATTTTTGTAACCCTGGTGCTTGGCATGTATCAAATAGTTTATTGAGTTGAATTATTGGATTAAATACTGTTTTCTTTATCACTTCATAGGACTTTTTTTTCCTAGTTGATACATAATACTCATAATTTCATCATTGAAAGTAACTTGAAGAACAGGGTGCCTAAGGAATAAGTTCTTGATGTCACAAAATCCAGCAAAAATCTTCTTCAGCAGGGGAAGCTTACTTTAGGTGAATGCCTCAGTTTATAGGTGAAGCTTGGAAGAGTTTTGCAAGCTGGGAGAATGGAAACTAATGCAGGACATTGTGTGCAGGAGTTACCTCTAAAACAAAAGGAGGGACATGGAATGATAATTTGAGGTGAGATCATAGTGGTGCAGTAGGGTTATAAACAATTTTGACATTACTTTTTCAAATATGATTTGCAGAGTTAAAAATTCCTAGATGTTTGAATGGTTCTCAATTAACGAGTGTTGATAGAACATTTTCAGTGCTCAGATTGCACTTTTGATTTCTAGGGAGAACTTCATTTTTAACATAAATTTACTAATTTTAATAGTTCACCAAGGAAGAAGATAGTAGTAAAATACTAGTCATAATTTAGCAAACTCTGGAAATGTGATTTTTTTAAAAAAAACTTTTCTTTAAGTTCAGGGGTACATTTGCAGGTTTGCATAGGTAGACTTGTGTCATGGGAGTTTGTTGTACAGATTATTTCACCACCCAGGTATTAAGCCTAGTACCCATTAGTTATTTTTCCTCATCCTCTCCCTCCTCCCACTCTGGTAGGCTCCAGTGTGTGTTGTTCCTCTCTACGTGTTCATGTGTTCTCATCAAGTACATTTTTGTAAGGTAACTAAAGTTTATCTTTTTACAAGTAATATCTTTTAATTTAAAACATTTTGCTGTGACTGTTTCTATTATGTTTATCCCTATTTCTGCTTACCCTGAATAGATCTTGATGAAAATAATATATTTCTCTGATAAGTAAGGGTTGTCATTTTAAAAATTAGTAAACATGTATTTGACAAAATTATTAGCAAGCACTGCAGAAGCAGTTCATACAATCTGCTTGGTAAACTGAGTGATCTCCCAGTTCTGTGTTCCCCCAAATAGTTCACCCACACATTCCATAAAAGGTTCTCTTTAGGCAGATGCAACAGTACCCTGAAGGCGTAATTGTTAGCTTTATAGTCAGCATTAAGCAATTAAAATCCTCCAAAATTAATTTCAGACTTGGCTGTAACCCTAAGAGCCATTCTGGAAGACAGAGAATGTAGAGTTTACAAGATCTTATGCCCTGTTTATAAGGGGAGGGAATATCCCCAAAATATTTAGAAGAGTTCACACATGTTGAATGCCACTAATTTCAATGACAAGACCCTATTTCTAATATTCCTTATATTATTGCTTCTAATATCGTTTTTTTTTTTTTTCTTTTTGAGATGGGACTCGCTCTGTTGCCCAGGCTGGAGTGCAGTGGCGTGATCTGTCTCACTGCAACCTCTGCCTCCCAGGCTCAAGAGATCCGCCTACCTCAGCCTCTGGAGTAGCTGGGGCTATAGGCACATGCTGCCATTCCTGGCTAATTTTTTTTTTTGTATTTTGTAGAGATGAGGTTTTGCCATGTTGCCCACGCTGGTCTTGAACTCCTGAGCTCAAGTCATCTGCCCGCCTTGGCCTCCCAGAGTGCTGGAATTGCAGGCATGAGCCACTATGCCCAGCCCCTTCTAATATTCTAATACTAGAATATTCCTTATATTATTCTTTCTATTCCTTATATTATTTCTATTCTTATATTATTTCTTATATTTCTAATATGACTTACATTAGTCTTTAGGGCTAATAGGAATAGCTTCTGAAGTGCTTATAATAGCTGCTTTTGGAGTGTGGCCTTTCTGATTGTATGCTAGCTGATCACCCTTGGAATATAAATTCTTGTTAAATCACATATTTACATTTAAATAACAAGAAAGGAGAATATAAGCACCCTGAAGATAAGAATTTTTGTCTGTTTTGTTTACTGCCATGTCCAAAATAATACCTGGCCAATAGTAAAAGCTCAAATAGCTATTGAATGGGTAAATATCACACTGACTTTGCTGAAGTATTTAAATAAGTTTCAGACATTATAAAAATAAATACATTTTGGCCAAAAGCTTAATTAATGCAAGAGTTAAAAAAAAAAAGAAAGGTTTGAAGCATACAATCCTATTTCAGGGGGCTCAACAATTTAAAAGGAAGAAAAGGGGAGACATCCAGGTAAGACGACATGCATGCTAGCTTTCCAATATTGGATATTATCTACTTTTTCTGAGACAGTATCAACCCTTTGACCATGACACATCTTTTTGTAACAGAGTCCTACTTAAGCTCAACATTTAATTGGTGCTTAGAGCCAAGAAATATATTGTGGGCCTACATTTTTTGCATATCTTTTGTGTTATAGCCTCTATACAATCTAAGTACACTTTGTTCTTTCTCTCAAAATCCTTTCTTCACTTTTTTTTTTTTTTTTTTTTTTTTTTTTTT
>NW_016807378.1:1435495-1442205 GCF_001698545.2 Rhinopithecus bieti | reverse complement strand
GTTGTGCAAAAGCTCTTTAGTTTAATCTTTCTTCACTTTTGAGTAATTTACTTTTGAATTTATAAATACCTCACCTTATTATTCATCATATTATTTGCATTATGTTAAACCCTCGTCAACCCTTAAAATGTTGAAGGAAAGACATTACTATATTTTTTAATGAATACATTAAACTTTTAAGTACAAATACATTTGTCATCAGCCTCTGTAAAGCCATCAGATGTTTGAAAAAAAATTTTCAACAGGAAGCAAAGGGTCTAGTTTTAAGAACTTAGCTGTGAATGGATGATATCCTACCCATTTAATAGTTCTACAAATGAACAGAAAGTATACAATGAAAGGAAGGTCCCTTAGAGGTATGAAATTTTTCTACAGCACAATACTGTCTGTCTTCTTTATTCAATAATTTGTAGTCATTTTCAGAATTCATTCCAGAAACCAGCTTATTAGTTTAGATATCAGCACACTGGTCTTGGCAAAAGACAACCCAAAAATAAACAACACTATGTCAAAAAGGATGAAAAGCCAGCGATCCAACCAGTAGAATTGTTTTGGAAGCCTGTTTGTCTCAGACTGAGACCACATATTAAGCCTTGGCTGTTGCTGTCCATTCTTGCACAAGGCTCCCTGCTCCTGGGGACTCTCCTGACCCCATCTGCCTCCACCATGCCCACCTGTATCTCACTCCTGCAGGCAAGGTTGCCACTTTTAACACTGTCTTACTG
This sequence comes from Rhinopithecus bieti, assembly GCF_001698545.2. NCBI lineage: Eukaryota > Metazoa > Chordata > Mammalia > Primates > Cercopithecidae > Rhinopithecus > Rhinopithecus bieti. The sequence goes on along the minus strand of NW_016807378.1, from coordinate 1,441,480 downwards.
TGCCATGATATATGGATGTCTAACTGGCTTGTAAAGTCTGTTTGCCGTATACTAAGTGATGTTTCTTACATTTTTATCTTTTTTTTGAGACAGAGTCTCACTCTGTCACCCAGGCTGGAGTGCAATGGCATGGTCTTGGCTCACTGCAACCCCCGCCTCCCGGGTTCAAGCGATTCTCCTGCCTCAGCCTCCCGAGAAGCTGGGACTAAAGGTGTGTGCCACCATACTCGCCTAATTTTTTTGTATTTTTAGTAGAGACAGGGTTTCACTGTGATAGCCAGGCTGATCTCAAACTCCTGACCTCGTGATCCGCTCGACTCGGTCTCCCCAAGTGCTGGGATTACAGGCATGAGCCACGGCGCCTAGCCTTGATCTTCTCTTTAACAGTTATTTTGCTTGCTCCTGTTGCTAGATGTTACCAATCTTTACCTCCCCTTTCCCAATTAATTACTGTTTATCAATGGTAGGTGAGGACACTGGTTAACCAAGCTAATTGGAATTCACTGTAAAAGTAAGGATGAAAAGTCCTGGAAGTCTTTCTTGTGGATACAGTATATGGACTTTGTAATATCTGTTTTGATTCCACAGAGAGCTTTTTTTGTTTGTTTTGATAAAGGACTTCTAGATAAATGAGGTGTTAGCCATATTGTTTCAACGTGAGCACCTAAATACAGATTTTTTTCTTCTCTTTTTTAGTGAGGTGTATGGTACATACTGTAAAGTGAACAAAACAAGTATATAGCTTAACACATTTTTACCTATGTATACATCTCTGTAATTACCACTCAGATAAAAAAGTAGAACATTTTCATACCCTAGTTGGCTTCCTTATGGTCTCTCCCATTTGATAGCCTGTCTCTAAGATGTCCACAGTTCTGACCTTTATCCTAATAGATTGTTTTTGCCTGTTTTGGAACCTTCATGGAAACTGAAGTTTAAGTTTCGTATGATTGTCTTGAGTCATGAAGTATTCTTTTGATTTTAAAAAGTTTTTTTTCCATTCTTGAAACATTCCATTTATTCTTGAAACATATCATTGCCGATAGTAAGTACTATCGGCAAAATTAATTATTTTAGAGATTAAAAAATGAATAAAATATACCTTACCATCAAGAAACTTGGAGTTTAGTACAGGAAAAGAAACATAAAGGATATATTAAATACAGAGAAGGCCTAGGAAAAGAATGATGCTATAAAAGTGAGCGTCCCAATGAAAATAGATGACACACTCAAATGGCTAAAGTAGGGAGAGTTTATGAAGGAATGATTTATGAAAGAGTGGGAAGTGTTAAGAGAACATGGTATGAGTATCTGATGAGCAACAACAGATAGCCATTATCACCTTTAAACATACAAGGGCAGAATACGGAGCTGTTAAGACACAGATAGTAGCTGTATAGAGGTTCACTTGACAGAAGCTGTGGCTCTGGTAGCAGAGGAGCATCACTAACCAGAGGTGATTTTACATGAGAGCAGGGGTGGAGGTGTGGGTGGTAGAGTGGGGGAGAGTAACTACTCCAGGCTCACTTCCTGTCTTTCTGTCTTCTGCTCTTGTCTTCCATTGGTTGACGCCACCCCAAAGACAGAGGGCAAGGTGGGCTTTGGATATAAACCAGAGGCTCCTGGGGCACTGAACAGGGTGGAGAAGAATGAAGAATGGATCTGGAGAGGCAAATGAAATATTCGTAGCACTACCTTTTTTTTTTATTATACTTTAAGTTCTAGGGTACAAGTGCACAACGTGCAGGTTGTTACATATGTATACATGTGCCATGTTGGTGTGCTGCACTCATTAACTTGTCTTTTACATTAGGTATTCCTCCTAACGCTATCCCTCCCCCCTTTCCCCACCCCATGACAAGCCCCAGTTTGTGATGTTCTTCATGCTGTGTCCAAGTGTTCTCATTGTTCAGTTCCCACCTGTGAGTGAGAATATGCGGTGTTTGGTTTTCTGTCCTTGCAATAGCACTACCATTTTTTTTTTTTTTTTTTTGAGACGGAGTCTCGCTCTGTCGTCCAGGCTGGAGTGCGGTGGCGCGATCTCGGCTCACCACAACCTCTGCGTCCCGGGTTCAGGCCATTCTCCTGCCTCAGCCTCCCGAGTAGCTGGGACTACAGGCGCCTGCCACCATGCCTGGCTAATTTTTTGTATTTTTGATAGAGACGGGGTTTCGCCGTGTTAGCCAGGATGGTCTCGATCTCCTGACCTCGTGATCCGCCCGCCTCGGCCTCCCAGCACTATCATTTTTTAAGGACACAGTATCTGCAGTATTGGAGGATGGTCCTTTTAGGAAGAATCAAGTAAACAAAAGGTAGAGGAGTATTGAAATAAAGAGTATGTTGAGAAAATAGAAAATATATCAGGTAGTTTGGAGTGTGTACTTAATGAAGTAGAATGTACTTAAGAAGAATAGGCATAAAAATGAAAACATAGGTTAGTATTTGTAGACAAATGTTAATCTATAAAGATTAATCTAAAAAGATACATATGCAACATAAATTGCATATCCTCTTATTTATTATTAAGTCTTATATTATGAATGTTTTTATAAATACCTGAGAATCAATAGAGCCTAATTCATCATTAGGTGGAAGACAGTTGGTCGAGTTTTGTGCCTTAGCATGGTTATCTGGGTGATTTACACATAGCGGCCTAATGCAAATAGTACAAAGATCAGGAGTCATTTAGAGAGTGGGGCTTACAGTTAAGAATATAGGTTCTGGATTTGGACCATCTGTGTTTAATTTCCGACTCCAGCACTTTCCAGCTTGATGACCTTAGGCAAGTTATCTAATACGGACTTAATTTTCTCATTTTCAAAATAGGTACAATCATAATCGTTTTATTTTACAGTAGTTGTTAGGATTGAGTAATTCACATAAAGTATATAGCCCAGAGCCTAGCAGATATTGTTAATAAATGTTACCTATTTTTTGTTTTTTAATTTAGGAGGGTATTATAGATGTCTTTGAATATTTGAAAGTCTGCCCCGTGAAATAGGGATTAAACTTATCTTCATGAGAACCTCTAATATCAGAATCAGGAGTAATGTGTGTAATTAACAGGCAAACATTTGGGATTAATATGAGAAAATCTTTTAATAATTATAGAGTTTCTTGAATTAGAATAGGTTAGCTCAGGAGATAGTGATTTACATACCAAGGGAAATTTTCAGGAAAACATCAGGGGAATGTTTTAAAGTATTAATGTCTCAAAATGAGAAAATTAGATAAAAGCTTTAGGATATCTTCCAACCATAATAGTCTATTACTTTATCCTAAAAAATTTGTGAAAAAGTTCTAGGTAAGAGAAAATGTGTTTGATTTCCTTTTCCACATCTCTGTCTGTTCCTCTTGACAATTTCTGTTCCTAACTACCTTCCAACAATCCAGCTTACATGTCATCTTTCTTTGTTTAATGATATGTATAATTTTTTTTTCCAGAGACAGAGTCTCACCATGTTCCCCAGGCTGAGCGCAAACTCCTGGGCTAGGTGATACTCTTGCCTCAGTCTCCTGAGTAGTTGGTACTACAAGTGCACACCACCATGCCCAGCATATTTAACAATATTTATTGAGCACATACAAATATTGCCTTGGATACTGTGATTAATACAGTGAACAAGACACATCAGTCTCCTGCCTTAATGGAGCTTTAAGAAATTTTAGCAGAGGGAAATAGAAAATAAAAACACAGTGAAATAGTTTTCAGGTAGTTTTAAGTACTGTGATGCATGAAGAAAATAAAACAGAATAATAGTACAAAGAGATACTAGAGCTTTGGATGGTGGAGGTGGAGGTGGTGCTTTAGGTATGGTAGAAAGGGAAAGCCTCTCTGAAGAGGTGACATTTTAACCAGCATATAAATGTTGAGAAGGAGCTGGACATGCTGAGGGAAGCACATTCTAGGCAGAAGAACTAGCAAAGGCCCTGTGGTGGGAAAGATCTTGGCGTGCTTGTTAGAAAGGAAACTGGGTGGCTAGAGAGTGGTAGAAGTGGTAAGAACTGTGTGGATCACATCAGGCCTTATACACCTTGTTAACATTTACATTTCATTCCAATTGCATTCTAATGGCAAGTCATGAGACAATTTTATGGTATAATTTATGTTTAAAAAAGATTATTCTTGCTTGTTTATGGGCTATTGATGGAATAGCTAGAGTGGAAGCAGGAAGATAGGAGGTTGTTGCAGTTATCCAAGTGAGACATAATAGTGACTTGGACTATCTCAGATGACTTTCTACCCATTCATCCCTGGATAGAATGTCCTTTAAAAAATATTTTATAGGCCAGGCGTGGTGACTCATCCCTGTAATCCTAGCTCTTTGGGAAGCCGAGATGGGAGGACTGCATGAGGCCAGGAGTTTGAGACCAGTTTGGGCAACATAGCAAGACTCTGTCTCTACAAAAAATTAAAAAAATTAGCCAGGCATGGTAGTGTGTGCCTGTGTTCCTAGCTACTCAGGGAGCTGAGGTGGGAGGCTCACTTGAGCCCAGGAATTCAAGGCTGCAGTGAGCTGTGACTGTGGCACTGTACTCCAGCCTGGGTGACAGAGTGAGACCTTGTCTCGAAAAATATATATATATGTATAAATACATATGTATATATGTATGTGTATATATATTTTAAAAATCGTGTTTACCAGATACTACTGTTAAATTATCTTTATATTATATTTTAGTTAGTTATATAATTGGCTTCCTCATTAGATTCTGAGTTTCTTAAGCACAAGGACAATGTCTTATCCCTTTTCTTATTATTTTAGGTAGCATTATAGCACTGTTATTAACTTTGCACTTAATACATTGCTATTAAGTGAATGAATGAAACTTCTATCTGAACACAGGGCTTTCTATAGCTATTACAAATGGCACAGTTAAATTACGTAACTACAATAAGGTAAACTAGATTTGAGATGGAATTAAAAAGATGCTTCCCATACTTTACACAGATAATCAATGTAGTTGTATATAGTTTAGGAAAACCTACTAAGAAGGGAAAATCACAATGTTTTATTAGGGGTGAAACACAAATCAGAAAGACTTAGGGAAATAAAACCAAGAACTAGTTTTGTTGCTCTATTTGTTATGATAAAGACTAAACTAATGTTAACAAGAGACACAAATATAGTGGCTCAAGTAAGAAAGTTTATTTATCACATAACAACAGGTCACACGTTCAGGCTGCTGAGTCTTTCATGGGCTCCTTCCTTTATGTTGCTCTGCCACCTCTTAGGGTCTTGTCTTAATCTCCATGGTCAGGCTAGGACATTGTCATGCTCATCTTCCAGTCAGTGGGGAAGGGGAAAGAGAGAGTCCAGAGAGTCCAGATAAATAATTTTATGTTAAACAAGTGAGGTGAAAGTTTCATATATCATCTTGCTCATATTCCACTGGTACTTAGTCACATGGTCTTACTCAGCTGCTAGAGAGATGGAGAAATGTAGTTTTTAGCTGGGGAGTCATAGCAAAAGCTTTACTTTTTTTTTTTGGAAATTAAAAAAAAAATCTATTGAAGATCTGAAAACAATTCCTAAAAGATAGACTTTTCCAGAAAATCTAGCTACACAATGCATTGTGTCTATCATGTTAAAACGAACATTAGACACAAATACAAAAACCATGAAACAAACCACCGTTCTTCAACAATTTGAGCAAAGATAAAATGCCTAAGTAACAACATGGATGATTTGCAAAGGATAGGCTCTTAACTTTAAGCACCATAGAAAAAAAAAAAAAAAGGAGCACAAATGGATGAGTGTGTTCAGTTATATACACTGAATCAAACCTTTGGCACTAGGAATCAGAGCATTTTGTCATGTGGCATTAACACGTATTATACAAGTGTGTAGTGTCAAAGGAATAGAACCACCAACATTCGAAAGCAGCTTTGTCAACTAGGCAGTAAAACACTCTACAGCATATCCCTCTGTTGTTCATTATTGAATACACTGGCAGCAACTTTGAAATGAAAAAAAAAAAAAA
>NW_016807378.1:1415983-1434211 GCF_001698545.2 Rhinopithecus bieti | reverse complement strand
CTTCTTCTTGAAGTAAGCATCAGTAAGATGTTTTGGGATTTTGACATTGCTGATATCGATTTTGGTTGAGGTGGCAATGACAAATTTCTGGTGTGTTCTTCGTAGAGGAACTCGATTGAGGACCAGAGGTCCAGTCACAAGTAACAAGCCACTAGCCAGCTGCTTCAAGAAAACCACCCTCTTGCCCCTGTGGCGTCCAGTGAGGATGATCAGAATGGTCCCGGGGGTAATGCTGGCTCGCAGTTTTCTCACGTGCTGACTGAAGGGTTTTTTGCCGTGGCTCAACAGCTTTCGAGGCACATCTTCAGTAGGATAATATCTAGGCATTTTGCGAAGTTTAACCATCCGGGTACCGCCGTTCTTGTCACCACCAACTGGTTTTGTAAGAGTTGCAAGAACCTTCTCCTTCTTTTTCCTGCCATGTATTCCAGAAAGGCCATGTACAAGAGGAAGTACTCAGCCGCTAAATCCAAGATTGAAAATAAATTATTTTTATAAAGAAACAACTCTTGCTCACCAAAGGGCTTGTAGAAATGGTGGGCTGGTCGCCCTCATGGCAGGTATAAAGGATATGGATGTATAATGTAACCTAATGTATAATACAGTGTAACCTAATATTATCACATATTAGGTTAATATAATTCTTCATCAGGTAGAACTGAAGTTCTCAGAGTTGGACTTGAGGATGAAAAGCTACTTTAGAACCTTTTAGGCCTTAAGTCTGTGTTTCTGTTTTTGGGACTGTCTCCTAAAGAGAGGTAACCTTTTTTTCCATTAGATAGTAAATTAGCACCTATTTCTCTATTTCTTAAGAGCAGACATAATCTTTGGGGTTGTTCCTTTATAATCTTGATTAAGTATTTTTTCTTTCTTGTTAATATTGTTGTTCATTTTATTTTTTGCTTATTTTTAAAAAAATTCAGATAATTTATATATAATAAAATGCATGGGCCTAAATGTTGAGTTCAAGTTTTGATGGTTATATACACTTATGTAATCATGAACCAAAACAAGATACAGAATCTTTCCTTGAGCCTCTTTCTAGTCAGTTCCATCCAGCTCCTCAGAGATAGCCACTTACTGATGTCTATTACCATAGATTTCTTTTACCTGTTTTTTAACCTCTTCAAATGGAATTATACAGTATGCATTCTTTTGTGTTGAGCATCTTTCACTCCATATACTGTCCTGTAATTCATTCATACTGTTTTGTATGTCAGTCATATGAATATATTCAATGAATGTGTTCTCTGAATGAATATATTTTATGAATAGATCACAATTTATTTATTATTCTGTCACAATTTGTTTATACACTCTTATGTTGATGAATATTTAGGTTTCCAGTTTTTGGCGTATGAATTAGGCTGCTCTGAGCATTCTTGTGCAAGTCTTTTTTGTGGAGACGTGTTTTCATTTCTGTTGGATAAATACCTAAGAGTGAAATTGTTAAGTCAGAGTGGATATGTATTTAACATTAAAAGAAACTGACATATACTTTTTCAAAGTGGTTGTACCATTTACAATCCTACCAGCAATATATGAAAGTTCCAGTTGCTCTGCATCCTCACCAACATTTGATGTTGCCATTCTTTTATTTAGCCATATAGTACCCGTGATATTGAATGCCTTTTTATGTTCTTATTGACCATTTATGTATCTTCTTTTGTGAAGTGTTCAAGTCTTTTGCTAATTTTAAAATTGGATTGTTGATTTTCAAAAAATTACTGGTTTGTAGTTGTTTCAGACAGTCATGCGTTGCTTACTCCATGCCTAGGCTATATGTTGTAGCCTATTGCTTCTAAGATACAAACCTGTACAGCATGTTACTGTACTGAATGCTGTAGGCAGTTGTAACACAATGCTAAGTATTTGTATATCTAAACGTATTTGAACGTAGAAAAAGTACGGTAAAAATATGTACACCTGTATAGGGCACTTACCGTGAATGGAGCTTGCAGGACTGGAAATTGCTTTTGGTGAGTCAGTGAGTGAGAGGTGAGTGAATGGAAGGTCTAGGCCATTACTATACACTATTACGGACTTTATAAACACTGAACACTTAGGCTTTTGAGTTTTACAGTTACTTTATAAAAAAGTAATTACATCACAATGTCATGACAGCTACCACTGAAGTTTGTTATGTGTCATGTCACTATATTATGGATGTGAGTCCTTTGCCATATGTATGTGTTATGAATATTTTCTCTCAATCTGTTGCTTACCTCTTCATTTTCCAAATGTCTTCTGATAAGCAGACATTTTAATTTTGTTGAAGTCTAATGCACTAATTTTTTTCCTTTACATTTAGTGCTTTTTTTAATACCTTGAGAAAGTTTTACTTAAGCATCTCTAAGATACTCTGTTTTCTTCTAGAAGTTTTATGGTGTATGATCTAACTTGAAGTAATTTTTTGGGTATGGGGTAAGGCAGAGAGTCAAAGTTTGCTTTTTCCATGTAGATAACCAGTTGTTCCAGCACCATTTTGTTAAAAAGACTTGTCTAAAATAAATTAATAGTATAGTTGTTGGTTTACATATAGGATGCTAGCCTTAGTTTTTAGCTTTTTCTGATTTAAATTCTAAAAAAAAATGAAAACGAGGTATAGAACCTATAGTGAGTAAGATGGCACTTGCCTTGTTGTATTTTAGAGTTTTCTGGTGGTGTCATTTTCAGAATACATTTTGAGTTCCTCAGAATAAAGGAAATGAAGCTTATTTCTTTTATTCTCAAGCCAAACCACTCTCTGAGGATTGAGGAAGTAATCCAGGGTTTGATATGTGGCTCATGGCATAAGGTTAGGTAGCCTGTCATCTTTAACTTTCCAGATTACTTAATGAAAATAACTTGCATATATGTAATGATACCTTTCTATGTTTTAGATGTTGTTCAAAGCACTGAATTGTAAACATATTCTCACCTAATCTTTCCCTTGAATCTTAGGTATTTACCTTTTATTTTTTTAAATTTAAAATAGAAAATTAACAGAGTAAAATAGGTATTTTTTGGTGTATGGTTCTATGAATTTTACCATGAGTATAGATTTTGTATATCCTCTACAGCATTCAGGATATAGAGTTGTCTCATTGCTTCCAAAAGTTCCTTTGTGCTTTCTATCCCTTTGTAGTTGCATCTTCCTTCTCTCACTAATCCCTGGTAACTACTAGTCTCTTTTCCTTCACTGTAGTTTTATCTTTTTGATGTCGTAAGTGAAGTCACACAGCATGTAACCTTTTGAGACTGGCTTCTTTTATTTAGCATAATGCCTTTGAGATTCATCCAAGTTGTTGCATGAACTAGTTTATTCTTTTTTATTGTTAAGTAGTAGTCCGTTGGTTGGATGTACCTGTTTATCCATTCATTCATCCTTTTTTTTAAAGGGGGGGAGGACAGAGTTTTGGTCTGTTGCCCAGGCTTCAGTGAGTGCAGTGACACGATCTCGGCTCACTGCAACCTCTGCCTCCCAGGTTCTAGTGATTCTCATGCCACAGCCTCTGGAGTAGCTGGGATTACAGGCATGCACCACCATGCCTGGCTGATTTTTGTATTTTTAGTAGAGACGGAGTTTTGCCCTGTTGGCCAGGCTGCTTTTGAACTGGCCTCTAGTTGTCCACCTGTCTTAGCTTCCCAAAGTGCTGGGATTACAGGCATGAGCCACTGCGCCTGGCCTATGCATTCATTCTTTGAAGAATATTTAGTTTTTTTTCCAGTTGTGTTGATTAGGACTAGAACTGCTGTAAACATTCATGTACAAGTTTTTGTGTGAACGTTAGTTTTTATTCCTCTAGTGTAATACCTGAGAGTGGGATTGCTGGGTCATTTGTTAAGTGTGTGTTTAACTTTATAAGAAATTGCCACTGTTTTCCAGAGTGTTCATGCCATTTTGCAGTTTTACCACCAATGTATGAAATGTATATATGTAGTAGTTCCACATCCTGACCAGCACTTGGTATTGTTAGTATTTGTTATTTTAGTCATTCTAGGTGTGTAGTGGTATTGCATCATGATTGAAATTTGCATTTCTTTAATGGATAATGATTTTGAGCATCTGTTTTATATGGGTTTATTTTCATTATATATCGTCTTCGGTTAAGTGGATATAAGTATTTTGTTGGGTTTGTGATTTGTAAATATTTTCTTCCAGTTTGTAGCTTGTTTCTTCATTCTATGAACAGTGTCTTTCAAAGAACCGAAGATTTTAATTTTAATGAAGTTCAGTTTTTCAGTTTTTTATTTTATAAGTTCTTTTGATGTAATATTTAAGAACTTTTAAACCACAGGACATATGTATTTTTTCTTATGTTTTCTTATAAATCTTATAAAAAAGTTTAATAGCTTTATGTTTTACCTTAAGACCTGTGATCCATTTTGAGTTGATTTTTGTATAAAGTGTTAAGTTTAGGTTTATTTTTTCCTACATATAGAATTTTAAATTCTAACATCATTTGTTATAGACTCTCCTTTGTTTATCGAATGGCTTTGGCACCTTTGTCAAGAATTAATTTGCTATATTTGTGTGGATTTATTTCCGGGTTATTGATTCTGTCACATTGATCAATATGTCATTCCCTCTTCTAATATCACACTGTCTTGATTACTAGAAAATTGTGTGGTGTGAATCTTCTTATCTTTTTTTTTCAAAATTGTTTGGCCTTTGCATAAACATTTTAAAATCAGCTTGTTTATATCTATGAAAAATTTGGCTGGGATTTTCATTATAATCACATTAAATTAGTAGATCAATTTGGGTAGAATTGACATTTTTAGGCTCTTGAGCCCCTACGCTTGGGCCCACTCCCACTCTGTGGAGTGTACTTTCATTTTCAATAAATCTCCACTTTTGTTGCTTCATTCTTTTCTTACTTTGTTTGTTCGTTTTGTCCAATTCTTTGTTCAAGACACCAAGAACCTAGACACCCTCCACTGGTAACGTATTTTGGCAAGCCAGTCAGGATGTAAAATAAGTTTGGGATTTTTTTTTTTTTCCTTTTCCTTTCTGCTCCATGCAGGGGAATCTCTCCTTCACTTGGGACCCTTGGTGGGCAGCACCTAAACAAAGAGGCAACTGCAGATTTCTGACTGGGGTCACTCTGAAGGACTCTTCTATGTCTTTTCCGGTTGTGGTCCCTGATCCCTACATGTGGAGCAGCTCAGGGCCAGCTCACATGTGTTTCAGGCAACTTAAACCTTCTTTTCTTATACTAAAATTTTCCCTTACTCTACTCGACTGGCTAAGGACAAAAGAAACCCACCTAGCTTCCAGTTCCTAACATTACAGTTCACGGAATGGAGCAAAGTCCACTTGCTCCATCACTCTAGTGGAACAGGAAGCATGCTGTTCCACTAGAGTGGAACCAAATGCTCCTCCTTTGCTCCATCACTGTAGTGGAACAGGAAGCATAAGCCTTATCAAATTATAAGGATTCTGAAAGTCAGGGATTACACCTAGGAACCAAAGGAAGGCTCATAGTAGGCCATTGCCTCTGGAGGGAAAACATGCAAAGCAGCACTGGTGCCCACCTGAGGTCAGAGACGTCTGATACTCCAAAGTTTGGACCCTCTTTGGGGTCCAAACACTGGACCCCAAAGAGGGATGCCCCAGGTGATCCTTCGGACCTCAACGTCTCTGAAGGGAACACCCTTGGCAGAGGTCCTAAGGCTTAGTACTAAGCCCTCCTTAGAATTTTGTCTCACAGTTGCAATACTGTTTGCCCCCAGTATTGTTTGTAATCAAGTATGCTGTTGATTGGGAAAGTGAGATGGAGCTGCATGTATCCAGGCTTCGATGCTGCTGTTCCAAGCAGGGTTGGGCCTGGTTAGTATGTGATGTTCTCCTTTGGTGCTGTTTGGCCCCAGTGTTCTTTGGAGTCTGGGGAGGTTTGACCTTTAAAAATTAAACTGCTATGGAAACTGCTTTACCTGAAATTTTGGTTCACTGCCTTCATTGGATTAACTATTGGGGCAAGCAAAAGTAAAACTGGCAAGTTTGTATTGCTATCTCATGGCTAAAGTTCCAAGGTAAAAGCTATTGAATCTTCATTTATGTGTGTATATACATGTCTAGATATGTTTATTTGTATGTACACTTATTGTTACATGTTCTGTCTACCAAATTGACATATAGGTAGAAGAGTACTCATAAGTTAAATAAGTCTAAGTACTTTTCAAGTTCATGTGACTTAAGTATAACTTTACTAAACAAACTGGTTTTAAAATTATTGGTAAAATAAAAATAGAAATGACTTGAAAAAAAAAAGGACATTTTTACTGTTGAGTCTTCCAATCCATGGACATGTTGTATCTCTTTATTTACTTAGGTCTTCTTTGATTTTATTCATCAGTGTTTTGTAATTTTTAGTATATAAACCCTGTTCACTTTTTGTTCAATTTACATGTAAGTACAGATCCTCCTCAACTTATGATGATGGGGTTATGTATCCAGATAAACCCATCGTAAGTTGAAAATATTGTAAGTCAAAAACATATTTCTGGCTTATAATATTCTCACCAGTCAAAATCAAGCCTTCAATTTATGGTATTTTCACCAGTGAAAAGCACACTTTTGACTTAATAGTTTCAAACCAGTGAAAAGCACATTTTTGGCTTAATATTTTTATCCATTGAAAACACACTTTCAAATTGTGATATTTTCAACTTATAGTGCATTTATCTGGAGAAAACCTCATCGTAAGTCAAGGAGCATACTGACTGTATATTGCTTTTGTACCACTGTGCTATGGTTTGGCTGTGTTCCCACCCAAATCTCATCTTGAATGTGGCTCCCACAATTCCCATGTGTCATAGGAGGGACCCAGTGGGAAGTAATTGAATCATGGGGGAGGGTCTTTCCTATGCTGTTCTCGTGATAGTGAATAAGTCTCATGAGATGGGATGGTTTTATAAGAGGGAGTTTCCCTGAACAAGTTCTCTCTTGCCTGCCACCATGTAAGACATGACTTTGCTCCTCCTTTGCCTTCTGCCATGAGTGTGAGGACTTCCCCGCCATGTGGAACTGTGAGTCAATTAATTAAGCCTCTTTCCTTTATAAATTACCCAGTCTCAGGTATGTCTTTATTAGCAGCATTAGAACAGACTAATACACATTGTAAAGCTGAAAAATTGTAAGTTTTACCATCATAGGTTGAAGACTGTATTTTATTTCTTAGAGCTGTTGTAAATGGAAAAGAATTGGTTTCCAGTTGCTCTTTGCTAGTAGTATATAGAAATACGATTGAGTTTTGTGTGTTGGCTTTGTATTCTGTGATGCTGCTGAATTCACTTATTAGTTCTAGGAGCATTTTTCATAGATTTCTTGAGATTTTTCTATGTACAGTTGACCCTTGAATAATGCGGCAAGGTGGAAGTTAGGGGTGCTGACGCCTGAAGCAGTTGAAAATCTACGTATAACTTTTGACTCCCCCAAACGTAACTACTGATAGCCTGCTGTTCACTGGAAGTCTCACCAACAACATAAACAGTTAATTAGCATGTATTTTTATGTTACATATATTATATACTATATTTTTACAATAAAGTAAGTTAGAGAAAAGAAAATGTTATTAAGAGAATCACAAGGAAGAGAAAATATGTTTACTGTTTAATACATGGAAGTGTGTTATCATAAAGGTCTTCATCCTCACTGTCTTCACATTGAGTAGGCTGGGGAGGTGGAGGAAGAGGAACAGTTAGTCTTTCTGTCTCAGGGGTGGCAGAGGCAGAGGAAAATACACATATAAGTGGACCTGTGCAATTCAAACCTGTGTTCAAGGGTCAACTGTAAATGATAATGTTGTCTGTCAATAGGACAGTTTGATTTCTTTCTTTCTAATCTGCATACCTTTTATTTGTTATTTTCCTGCTTTATTGCACTGGCTAGGACTTCCAGTACCATGATGAATAAGAGAGATGTGATATTATATTTTTTCCTTGGTTCCAGTCTAGTAGGAAACCGTTAAATATGATGTTGACTGTAGCTTTTGTTTAGATGCCCTTTATTATGTTGGGGAAGTTCCTTTCAGTTCTTAGTTTGCTGAGAGTTTTTATCATTAATGAATGTTGAATGCTGTCAAATGCCTTTTTTTGCATCAATATGATCATGTGAGTTTGTTTTTAGACTGTTAATATGATGGATTACATTGATTTAAAAAATATTGAACAGCTTTGCATTCCTAGTATAAATCCCACTTCATTGTGGTATATTCTTATACATTGCTGGATTTGATTTGTTGATATTTTATTAAGGATTTTTGTCATTGTTATGTTCATGAGGGACATAGGCCTGTAGTTTTTAATACTGTTTTTTGTATTGGGGTAATAATGGTGACTGTCAAAATGAATTGGGAAGTGTTCCCTCCTCTATTTTCAGAAAAGAGTGTGTAGACCTGGTTTTATTTCTTCTTTTTTTATATTTTTCTTTTATTGATACGTATTATTGATTTTTTTTTTTTTGAGATGGAGTTGGGCTCTTGTTGTCCAGGCTGGAGTGCAATGGTGTGATCTCGGCTCACCACAACCTCTGCCTCCCAGGTTCAAGTGATTCTCCTGCCTCAGCCTCCCAAGTAGCTGGGATTACAGGCATGCACCACCACACCTGGCTAATTTTTTTCTATTTTTGGTTGAAACAGTGTTTCTTCATGTTGATCAGGCTGGTCTTGAACTCCCGACGTCAGGTGATCCACCCACCTCAGCCTCCCAGAGTACTGGGATTACAGGTGTGAGCCACCATGCCTGGCCTGATTTTTTCTTTTAATGTTGGGTTGAATTTGCTAGTGAAACCATCTGGGTCTACTTTTTTTTCTTTTTTTCTTTTTTTTGGAAACTATGTGTTCAACTTATTTAATAGTTATAGAATTATTCAGAACATCTATCTCATCATTGGTGAGCTTTGGTAGTTTGAATTTTTCAAGTAATTGATTCATTTAATCTAAGTTACTGAATTTATGTGTAAAGTGTTATTTGTAGTGTTGTTTTATTATCCTTTTAATATCTGTGGAGTCTATAGTGATATTCCTCTTTTATTCTTGTTACTGGTAATTTATGTCTATCTTTTTTTTCTCTATCAGTTTTGTTTGAGGTTTGTCAATTTTTAAATATTTTCAAAGAATGAGATTTGATTTCATTAATTTTCTCCATTGTTTTTCTGTTTTCCCTCTTATTGATGTCTGAGCTGATCATTATTTCTTTTTCTTCTGCTTGCTTTAGGTTTATTTTGTTCTTCTTTTCCTAATTTGTTAAGATGAAAACTTAGATGATATATTTTAGATTTTTCTTCTTTTCTAATATAAGCATTAGATTCTTGAGTTTCCCTCTAAGCACTATGCTGTGTGCCATAAATTCTGATACATTGCATTTTAGTTTTTATTTGGTTCAGACTATCTTCTAATTTCTCATTAAACTTCCCTTTGAATGCTGGCTTATTTAGAAGTTATTTAATTTCTAAGTGTTTGAAGTATTTCTGCCATCTTTTTGTTACCTATTTCTGGTTCAATTTCACTATGATCAGAGAACATACTTTGTATGATTTCAATTCTCTGAGTATATTTGGTGTCTAGATATGAGATTTTTATCTGTGGTACTTATCCTGGATGGTTTTACTAGGTTGTAGATTATGTCAGTCTTCAGTTTTGCTAGAAAATGCCACATTGTTTTTTTCAAAGTTTGAAAGTATTGGGGGAACCCGCCCCTAATATTTCAACATAGGTTCTTTGTATTTTCCGTAAGTGTCGGCCGGCTGAGAAATAAAGAGAAAGAATACAAAGAGAGGAATTTTACAGCTGGGCCTCCGGGGGTGACATCACATATCAGTAGGACTGTGATGCCTACCTGAGGCTTAAAGCCAGCAAGTTTTATTAAGGATTTCAAAAGGTGAGGGGTGCAAGAACAGGGAGTAGGTCACAAAATCACATGCTTCAAAGGGCAAAAGGAGAACAAAGATCACATGCTTCTGAGGAAGCAGGACAAGGGCAAATTCAGAACTACTGATAAGGGTCTGTGTTCAGCTGTGCATGTATTATCTTGATAAACATCTTAACAGAAAACAGGGTTCAAGAGCAGAGAACTGATCTGACCTCAAATTCACCAGGGTGGGATTTTTCCCCACCCTAGTAAGCCTGAGGGTACTGCAGGAGACCAGGGTATATTTCAGTCCTTATCTCAACCGCATAAGACAGACACTCCCAGAGTGGCGTTTATAGACCTCCCACCAGGGATGCATTCCATTCCTAGGGTCTTCATTATTAATATTCCTTGCTAGGAAAATAATTTAGTGATATCTTCCCTACTTGCACGTCCGTTTGTAGGCTCTCTGCAAGAAAAAAAAATATGGCGCTCTTCTGCCCAATCCCGCAGGCAGTCAGACATTATGGTTGTCTTCCCTTGTTCCCCAAAATCGCTGTTATTTTGTTCTTTTTCAAGGTGCACTGATTTCATATTGTTCAAACACACGTTTTACAGTCAATTTGTACAGTTAACACGGTAGTGGTCCCTGAGGTGATGTACATCCTCAGCTTACGAAGACGACAAGATTAAGTAAGACAGGTGTAAGAAATTTTAAAAGTATTAATTTTGGGAACTGATAAATGTCCATATTAAAATGAAATCTTCACAATTTATGTTCAGAGATTACAGTAAAGACAGGTGTATGAAATTATAAAAGTATTAATTTTGGGAACTGATATATGTCCATATTAAAATGAAATCTTCACAATTTATGTTCCTCTGCCATGGCTTCAGCTGGTCCCTCCATTCGGGGTCCCTGACTTCCCACAACATGAAAGTAGTTGTACCGATCTATGGCACCACTCCCCCTGCCCCAGATGTGATATGAATGTTCTATATCCTCTCCAAACCTACTATGTATTTGATTTATTCATTATTTCCTTATTTAACTTTAAATCTTTCTAGTCTTGGAAGACAATCACTAACGGAACATTTTTCTCATCTTTTTTTTTTTTTTTTTTAAAAGACAGAGTCTTGCTCTGTTACCCGGGCTGGAGTGCAGTGGCACAATCTCGGCTCACTGAAACGTCCATCTCCTGGGTTCAAGCGCTTTTTCTGCCTCAGCTTCCCAAGTAGCTGGGATTAGAGACATGCACCACCATGCCCAGAAAATTTTTGCATTTTTAGTAGAGACAGGGTTTCACCATGTTGGCTAGGGTGGTCTTGAACTCCTGACCTCAGGTGATCCACGCACCTCAGCCTCCCAAAGTGCTGGGATTATAGGTGTGAGCCACTGCACCTGGCCTCATATTTTGTGAGTTAATTTTTATATCATACTTGATAATTTAGGGTATCACAGTAAGCATACTAAAGTTGAAAACTCAAGTAGGTTTTGGTTATCATTCCAAATGACTTGAAGTTTCTCATTGGTCATGGAGTTTTGGCTGTGAAACAGGACCTGGGGCTGCCTCTAGCCAGCGGGATTCTACCTGTGCCACAGGTGGACAGGTAAGCCCTTTTTTGGTTGCTGAAATAAGTCCATATTCTAGAGATGAGATTAGACTTTCACCAATATCTACTTCCAATATTCATGATTTAAATGATGAAGTTCTTTAGTTTTGTACAGGTAAAAGAAATTCTTTATCTAATTCTAAGTTTGTACCTAACTTCTTCAACCAATCTTTTCATTGCCTGATAGAATTCTGCCTGGGTTTTAAATTTTTTTTTAAATTAATTTTTTTTTTTTTTTTACATTCTTCCTATCTGACAAAGACACAAGTCTTCCATTAGAATTCTACAAATCTCTTATACTTTTATCTGAGTCCATATTTTCAACCCTTATGTGCTAATGACAAGTATTTAATTCCATCCTTAAAGAATAGCTGATTGTGGGCATCTACTGTATTTCGTAACCTTTGTAATACAAGTTATGTAGTTTTTAGTGCTTAAACTATACTTTAAAAAAATAATAACAGGGAAAGTAGAACTTACTTAGGTCCCTGAATTAATTTCAGACTGTTGAAATGGTGGTCAATTTTTAAGACACAGAAGGAAAGTGTTTTATTTGGGGATATTTATTTTAACCTGAGACATTTTAAATGGCAGGAAAACATCTGGCTTGCTTTTTTTATGAGTGATTAAAATTTTAAGAAGAAGGTAAAGACTGAATTGGCTTTATACTTACTTTGAATTTTAAAATACCTTACCATCTACTTAACTTAAATATAAGCCACTTTTATTATTCAGTTAACAAACTGAATATCATTCTTTTTTTGTTTTTTTTTTTTTTTTTTTTTTTGAGACGGAGTCTCGCTCTGTCACCCAGGCTGGAGTGCAGTGGCCAGATCTTAGCTCACTGAAAGCTCCGCCTCCCAGGTTCACGCCATTCTCCTGCCTCAGCCTCCCGAGTAGCTGGGACTACAGGCACCGCCACCTCGCCTGGCTAGTTTTTTTTTGTATTTTAGTAGAGACGGGGTTTCACCGTGTTAGCCAGGATGGTCTCGATCTGCTGACCTCGTGATCCGCCCGTCTCGGACTCCCAAAGTGCTGGGATTACAGGCTTGAGCCACCGCGCCCGGCCCTTTTTTTGTTTTTTTAAAGACAGAGTCTTGCTCTGTCGCCCAGGCCGGAGTGCAGTGGCGTGATCTTAGCTTACTGAAGGCTCCGCCTCCTGGGTTCACAGCATTCTCCTTCCTCAGCCTCCCGAGTAGCTGGCACTACAGGTGCCCGCCACCATGCCTGGCTAATTTTTTGTATTTTTAGTAGAGATGGTGTTTCACCATGTTAGCCAGGATGGTCTGGATCTCCTGACCTCATGATCCCCCTGCCTTGGCCTCCCAAAGTGCTGGGATTACAGGCATGAGCCACTGTGCCCAGCCATTCTTTTATTAAAATAATTTCTATAGTAAAACTGCAAGTGTATTAGGTTAGTTATATTTATTCCTTTTGGTAATACAGTTTTATTAAATTTGAGTAAAATGCCTTCTAACTATCCATGTGTTACTCAGAGATACTAGAATGCATTAGCCAAACAATTTGAACAAAAATTAAGATAATAGACATTTAGAATGCTTCTTGCTAGAAGTTCTGATTTGTGAAGAATATTAATTTATCAGGTAGGGAAGATATATAAAGGCAGAAAAATTATTAAATTGTGACTTCCTAAATGTCTACTTAAAAACAAATTTATAGTAAATTTATAATGTTATATTGAATTGATTTGAATTATTTGAGTCTTATAATACAGTGTAGAAGCTTTTTTCTAAAGTATATATTATTAAAAGCTGAGAAATATTTAAGTGGTTGAAAGCCAGTGGGAAACATGAAGCAAACTGCTAATGCTACTGGGGAGACAATAGAACTATGTTTATTTAATATTAAGCATTAAACTTATGAAGACTTTACTGGAGATTTGATTGGTTTTTCTGTCACCCAAGGGTATTTTAAGCCTATTTTATGCATTATACCTGGGCTGTACCAAGAGCAGATGGAAAGTTCCCAGGGGAACTCTCCAACTGACCCATAATTCGAGATAAGATCATAGTTTATGCAGCTACAAAAATAGTCTTGGAGTTTGCCACTGTTTTTGTTTTATTTGCCTATCAGATCTTTTGTCACCTTTTCTCTCACAGATCGTATGAATGACATACAGTTCTGTTTATTTGTCAATATCTAATTGATTAGCATATAATTATAAGATTATAATTCAAGAGGTGAAATGGATGCTAATTGGAACTCCTATTAGGAATTTGCTCATCAACATGTAATTTCTTTTTTTGAATAATCAAAATATATGCTTTTCATTGTATAGATTCAGAAAGATTCTGAAAACATAGGAGATATTTTCTTTTAAAGCTGCACTCAGAATTTTATTTCTGTGATACGTGAAAGTCTGTAGTTTCCCTTTTCATTTAATTTTATTGAAATTGAATTAAAATTTTTTTCTTTCTTTCTTCCTCTCTCTCTCTCTCAGAGAACATGAGCATTTTCAGGAAATTAGAGATATGAATTTGAAATTTTTTTTGTATATCAAGCAATCATCAATCTTTGTTTAACTATGGAATCTTCAGAACATCAGAGTTGCATGTTTTCAAGCTAGAGAAAAATGGACACACTGAATCCTAGCAACTGAAAGCAAATAGACATACATCAGTATCTTTGTATAGTGCTGACACTTATGTCAGCACTTTGTCCTATTTGCTTGGGAACTCTTGTTTAGTAGTGTGTTTACAATGAGGCCTTTCAGTGGAGAGGGCTACATGACTCAATGTGTGTGTACTCTGTATTGTCTAAGTACATTCTATGTGTAAACTTTAAGATATGTGTATAGACATATTTGCTATTGACATTTAGTCTTGCGTTTATTTTATTTCTCGAAAGTATTTTATTTGTTCATTTTTGATAAGTAGCACTCGGCCATTCACTTTTTATTTCTAATTTTGGTGTCTTTATGTAGGTCACTGTGTGTGATTCCAGATAAGTTATTACAGCTAGATCTATGTGGCTCATCAGCCACATATTTGTTTGTTGTTGTTGTTGTTTGTTTTGAGACAGAGTTTTGTTCTGTCACCTAGGTTGCAGTGCAGTGGCATGGTCTTGGCTCACTGCAACCTCTGCCTCCTGGGTTCAAGCGATTCTCCTGCCTTAGCCTCCCCAGTAGCTGAGATTACAGGTGCCCACCACCACGCCTGGCTATTTTTGTATTTTTAGTAGAGACAAGGTTTCGCCATGCTGGCCAGGCTGGTCTCGAACTCCTGACCTCAGGTGATCCACCCTCCTCGGCCTCCCAAAGTGCTGGGATTACAGCCCTGAGCCACTGCATGCGTCCCACATATTTGTTTTAGAGAGAGTAGTTCGTGCAATTAAAGGTGGAATAATCTGGATTTGTCATAAGTCCTATGATTTCATTGTGCTTTAGTTTTCTGAACAGTTACAATGAAAATTATCTAATAAGGGTTTAAAATATATCACTGAGGGTTAAAATAAAGTTCAAAGTACTCACAGGTATTATGGGAATTTGTCTATTACTTGGGAAGGGGGGTAGACGTTATCTAGGTGGAAAAAACCAGTGGGCAATTTAAAATGTTAGATTTGGAGCTTGGAAAGAGAGAATAAGGCTAGAGTTATACTCTAGAAGTTACTCAGTATATTTTATTGATGGCCTAATATATGTCCTTTGAGATTGAGGCCCTGGAATTCATGCAGACCACAAGAGTAGCATTTCCCTTGCTTGTGGAATTGATAGTCTAGTTACTAGATTCTAGAGGGAGGATTATTTGCTTAGAAGGTCATAGGTGAAGCTTGGGAATGGATGAGACTGAAAAAAAAGAGTGTAGATATAATTAAAACAATTAAGGACACAGTGACTTTGGGGAATACATTATGTAGGTTTTTAGGAGAAAGACAAGGACATAGGAAGTACCTGTGTTTAGTGATTGGCATGATGAAGAGACAGTGAAGAAAAGAGGTTCAGAGTGTCAGGGATTTGGGGGATTTATCATTAAGCTAATTAAATTTAAGCTCCAGGTTTGTCACTTACATAAAATCCTTTCAAGTCTTTGAGAGGAAGATTTTCACATGGGCATATGTTTCTATAGGATTTCCAAAAGTAAGGCATTTTGAAATTGCTGTTTCATTTTGACTTGCCCTCATGTCATATGGCATTAGAGTGGCTGCAGGCATTTTTGGGATCCAGCCAAGGGGGAGTTGAATTGGATTTGCATTCAGTTTGGGTGGCATATATTTATGTGGTCATGTCACTTCTGAGTATAGTTTAGACTAGCTGTTCTGGTATAGGAATGATATCAAGGAATACTGTTGTTACTCACTGTGTTAAACACTTAGTTTTATGACACAAAGATGCAAGGCTAGAGATCACTTGGTGATACGGACGTGTCCTCTAATGCATCATATTAGAAGTATGTGGTAGAGAAACAAAATCTGAAATACACAGGGCCAGAAGCTAGTCTGGAAAAATTCTTCCAAATCTAATGGTTTATAAATGAAAGAAAATATATGAGTTTTCCTAAATTTGACAATACTAAAATTTTGTGACATTACCAGTAGTAGTTTGTGAATACTATTTTGTAAAATATAAATAACAATTTAGTCTTTTGAAAATTAAAAAAATATTTATAGAAAACCTCACATATAATTGCCATATGAAGAGCTGATAACAAAAGTCATGCAAAAAATATGTGGAAGTATACTAGAAGTGTGTCAGGGACTTTATTGATAACATTATTGTTATTTTTTCTGGATTCTTGTGATGCTTATGATGCTATGATTTTTTTTTTTCTCATTCTAAGTAAGTATTCACTTTTGTACCTAATTTTGTATTTGTAATTTTGCTTCCTTTTTTTTTGAGACGGAGTCTCGCTCTGTCGCCCGGGCTGGAGTGCAGTGGCCGGATCTCAGCTCTCTGCAAGCTCCGCCTTCCGGGTTTACGCCATTCTCCTGCCTCAGCCTCCGGAGTAGCTGGTTGTACAGGCGCCCGCCACCTCGCCCGGCTAGTTTTTTTTGTATTTTTTTAGTAGAGACGGGGTTTCACCGTGTTAGCCAGGATGGTCTCGATTTCCTGACCTCATGATCCGCCCGTCTCGGCTTCCCAAAGTGCTGGGATTACAGGCGTGAGCCACCACGCCCGGCCTTTTTTTTTTTTTAAAGAAGGCCCCTAAATTCTATAAGATTCAGGCCGAACAATACCTGGGAGGCACAGAATCATGGAAGTTAAGAGGAGACAAATCACAGATGGAGAATATGTACTGTTTTAAAAGATGCATTGGGGTAGCTAAGGAAGGCAGTTGCATTTGGCAATTCAGGGATTATTGATAATCTTCACTAATGAGTATGAATTTGGGCGTGGGAAGTGGAGGTTGTGTACTTTTTAAAGAAAGTGGCAGTAGAGTCTAAGAACAGTAGCTTTTGAGGAAAGCAAGGTCCAAGGAAGTTTTTTGTATGTGTGCTTGCTTCAAAGGTAGGTGGACATCTAAATATGTTAAAGGAAGGGAAAACATGCAAATAGCACAGAAGGAAAAATTAAAGGCAATAGCAAGAGAGGTTAAAGCAGCGCAGAAATAGTGACGAGAGCAGGGAGGTAAAAGGAAATGGGATCAAGGCATAGGAGTGTTCTAAATAGTGGAATTCAGTGAAGATGATTTAATTGTTACTGTATTAGCACTGTGCTAGTACTGAGCGCAATAATTGGTTTTCATAATGCTGTAATTTTTCTGTAAATCAACACTTTATGCTTAGTTCATTAAGATTTATAATATAATTTATAAAGATTTACAATCACATAATTTATAAAGATTTTCATTTGGATGTTTAAAGTGAAATGTTTCATGACATAGTTGGAAGATAATTATCTTAAT
This sequence comes from Rhinopithecus bieti, assembly GCF_001698545.2. Taxonomy (NCBI): domain Eukaryota; kingdom Metazoa; phylum Chordata; class Mammalia; order Primates; family Cercopithecidae; genus Rhinopithecus; species Rhinopithecus bieti. Next base: position 1,416,902 of record NW_016807378.1, on the reverse strand, counting down.
TATCTAATTAGTTGAATATGTTAAAATTAATCTTCCAAAATTTTTTGAATCAAGTGATTGCCCCAAATCAGCTTAAAGATATTATCAAGTAATTTTCTAGTAAGTTATATAAACTAATTAATAGAAAATACATGAAATAATCTTATTTTCTCTTAGTTTTATAGATGGTATGGAAAAAGGTACAGAATTGAGGGTCAGGTAGGATATTTATTATTTTTCCATTTCACTCATCAAAATGTATTGAGTATTATATGCTAGGAGCAGGTCTAGGTGCTGGCAATAGAGCAATGAACAACACAAAATTTCTGCCTTCATGGAATTTACATTTTAGTGGGAGAGACAGAATATAAGCAAATAAGCACATACGTATATATTGTCAGATAGTAATGTGTGTTACGAAGAAAAATAAGGGAGAGTAAGGCAACAGAGTTGTATAGGATGATATTTCAGATAGTGTGGTAAGGAAAGCCAGGTAGGACACTTAAATGTTGCTTTTTGTCAGTGTATTTAGAAAACTATTTTATGCAAGTCAAATTGTGTTTACTAAGATCATTTACAATGTAATAGGAGCAACATCTGCTTACCTCAGTTTTCCCTTCTGAAATTATTGATATATAATAGTACCAGGCTGGATGTAGTGGCCCATGCTTGTAATCCCAGTACTTTGGGAGGCTGAGGTGGGAGAATCACTTGGGCACAGGAGTTTGAGACCAGCCGGGGCAAGATGCTGAGACCCCCATCTCTACAAAAATAAATAATTGAAAATCAGCCAGGCATGGTGCCATGTATCTGTAGTCCCAACTACTTGAGAGGCTGAGGCAGGAGGATCCTTTGAGCCTAGGAAGTTGAGGCTGCAGTAAGCTATGACCATGCCACTGCACTCTAGCCTGGGTGACAAAGCAAGACCCTGTCTCTAAAA